>NW_028319804.1:0-129087 GCF_062004578.1 Staurois parvus
AGAAAAAATACAAAAACAAAATAAAAACTGCTGATACCAGTGGCGAAACTACTAGGGTCACAAGGGTCGTACGTGCGACCGGGCCCTGGCATTTACTGGGCTCAGAGGGTGGGGCCACTGCCGGGGGCCATTCTCAGCTTCCTGCATCAGGGCCCTGAAGGTTCCAGTTATGCCAATGACTTCAATACAGCCAGCCTGTCAGATTTTTTGACCAGCCAGAGGGTCTAGAAACCAATGAATGTGGCCCAGTCTGTGCATCCAGAGTCCAATGAATGTAGCCCAGTCTGTGCATCCAGAGTCCAATGAATGTGCCCAGTCTGTTGCATCCAGAGTCCAATGAATGTAGCCCAGTCTGTGCATCCAGAGTCCAATGAATGTAGCCCAGTCTGTGCATCCAGAGTCCCAATGAATGTCACCATGTCTGTGCATCCAGAGTCCCAATGAATGTCGCCATGTCTGTGCATCCAGAGTCCAATGAATGTCGCCATGTCTGTGCATCCAGAGTCCAATGAATGTAGCCCAGTCTGTGCATCCAGAGTCCAATGAATGTAGCCCAGTCTGTGCATCCAGAGTCCAATGAATGTCGCCCAGTCTGTGCATCCAGAGTCCAATGAATGTAGCCCAGTCTGTACATCCAGAGTCCAATGAATGTGCCCAGTCTGTGCATCCAGAGTCCAATGAATGTCGCCTAGTCTGTGCATCCAGAGTCCAATGAATGTGGCCCAGTCTGTGCATCCAGAGTCCAATGAAATGTCACCATGTCTGTGCATCCAGAGTCCAATGAATGTGGCCCAGTCTGTGACATCCAGAGTCCAATGAATGTAGCCCAGTCTGTGCATCCAGAGTCCAATGAATGTAGCCCAGTCTGTGCATCCAGAGTCCAATGAATGTAGCCCAGTCTGTGCATCCAGAGTCCAATGAATGTGGCCCAGTCTGTGGATGCAGAGTCCAATGAATGTAGCCCAGTCTGTGCATCCAGAGTCCAATGAATGTAGCCCAGTCTGTGCATCCAGAGTCCAATGAATGTAGCCCAGTCTGTGCATCCAGAGTCCAATGAATGTCGCCTAGTCTGTGCATCCAGAGTCCAATGAATGTAGCCCAGTCTGTGCATCCAGTCTGTGCATCCAGAGTCCAATGAATGTGGCCCAGTCTGTGCATCCAAAGTCCAATGAATGTAGCCCAGTCTGTGCATCCAGAGTCCAATGAATGTCGCCTAGTCTGTGCATCCAGAGTCCAATGAATGTAGCCCAGTCTGTGCATCCAGAGTCAATGAATGTGACCCAGTCTGTGCATCCAGAGTCTAATGAATGTGGCCCAGTCTGTGCATCCAGAGTCCAATGAATGTGGCCCAGTCTGTGCATCCAGAGTCCAATGAATGTGGCCAGTCTGTGGATGCAGAGTCCAATGAATGTAGCCCAGTCTGTGGATGCAGAGTCCAATGAATGTAGCCAGCTCCCAGTTTGTGGATGCAGAGTCCAATGAATGTCGCCTAGTCTGTACATCTAGAGTCCAATGAATGTAGCCCAGTCTGTGCATCCAGAGTCCAATGAATGTGGCCCAGTCTGTGCATCCAGAGTCTAATGAATGTGCCCAGTCTGTGCATCCAGAGTCCAATGAATGTGGCCCAGTCTGTGCATCCAGAGTCCAATGAATGTAGCCCAGTCTGTGGATGCAGAGTCCAATGAATGTAGCCCAGTCTGTGGATGCAGAGTCCAATGAATGTAGCCCAGTCTGTGGATCCAGAGTCCAATGAATGTAGCCCAGTTTGTGGATCCAGAGTCCAATGAATGTAGCCCAGTCTGTTCATCCAGAGTCCAATGAATGTTGCCCAGTTTGTGGATCCAGAGTCCAATGAATGTCGCCCAGTCTGTGCATCCAGAGTCCAATGAACGATGCCCAGTCTGTGCATCCAGAGTCCAATGAATGTAGCCCAGTTTGTAGATCCAGAGTCCAATGAATGTCGCCTAGTCTGTGGATGTAGAGTCCAATGAATGTAGCCCAGTCTGTGGGTCCAGAGTCCAATGGAATGTAGCCCAGTTTGTGGATCCAGACCAATGAATGTAGCCCAGTCTGTGGGTCCAGAGTCCAATGAATGTTGCCCAGTCTGTGGGTCCAGAGTCCAATGAATGTAGCTCAGTCTGTGCATCCAGAGTCCAATGAATGTAGCCCAGTCTGTGGGTCCAGAGTCCAGTTGAATGTAGCCCAGTCTGTGGATCCAGAGGTCCAATAAATGTCGCCCAGTCTGTGGGCCCAATGACTCCTTCAGAATGACTCTGGCATATGTGCGTTGGATGGAATGTATGCTCTGAGTTGACCATTCAATCTGAGACTTGATGGCTGAATATGAACATTGAACGTGACACCCCATTCAGGAGACCTCATTACCGTCCAGATGACCACAGACAATAAATCAGTATTTCAATAAGGATGTGGTCACCCTCTGCTCTCCCCACACAGGCCGTCCACCCACATCAGACAAATCCTTCTAATCCGGTAACAATCCGATGTATAGTATGGAGATCATTTATCAATCCGGCCAGATTTCCGTGCCGTGTTTGTACATCTCATGACTCACCATCCAACCATTGTGTCCAATATTCCTCCATTCGCCATAAATGTAAATCTTGTTTGTCTGGTGAGGCTGCCAAGTCATCCAGCGAAGGTTCGAATATTTACGATGGATTATTTTTGTAGCCGTTTGAAGCGTTTTAGTTTGTTTCCAATTATGTGAAGTGCGCAGTGGTTGGGCGGATGATGACCTCGGCTCTGACCCCGCTGATTCACTCCCCACCAGTCACTCTTACCAAACTTTAGGCATTTGCTGGAAACGAATTCTGTCCAACATGAAGGGAGGAGGACGTCCAATATCACCGCGCCCTCCATGTATCAGAGAGTGAAGTGCATGAGAATCCCACCAATGACATCCCCAAACACCTGAAACATGTTCACTGCAATCAAAAACTGCATCGTTCATTACCCCCTTCCAGTATGGACACTTCCCCCCCCCTTCCAGTCCGGACACTTCCCCCCTTCCAGTCCGGACACTTCCCCCCCTTCCAGTCCAGCCCCCTTCCCCCGCCTTCCAGTCCGGACACTTCCCCCCCCTTCCAGTCCGGACACTTCCCCCCCTTCCAGTCCGGACACTTCCCCCCCCTTCCAGTCCAGACACTTCCCTCGCCTTCCTGTCCGGACACTTCCCCGCCTTCCTGTCCGGACACTTCCCCCCCCTTCCAGTCCGGACACTTCCCCCCCCTTTCCTGTCCGGACACTTTCACCCCTTCCAGTCCGGACACTCCCCCCCCCTTCCAGTCCGGACACTTCTCCCCCTTCCAGTCCGGACACTTCCCCCCCCTTCCTGTCCGGACACTTTCCCCCTTCCAGTCCGGACACTCCCCCCCCTTCCAGTCCGGACACTTCCCCCCCCTTCCAGTCCGGACACTTTCCCCCCCCTTCCAGTCCGGACACTCCCCCCCCTTCCAGTCCGGACACTTCCCCCCCTTCCTGTCCGGACACTTTCCTCCCCTTCCAGTCCGGACTATTCCTCCCCTTCCAGTCCGAACACTCCCCCCCCTTCCAGTCAGCACACTTTCCCCCCCTTCCAGTCCAGACACTTCCCCCCCCCTTCCAGTCCGGACACTTTCCCCCCCTTCCTGTCCGGACACTTTCTCCCCCTTCCAGTCCAGACACTTTCCCCCCCTTCCAGTCCGGACACTTCCCCTCCTTCCAGTCCGGACACTTCCCCCCCTTCCAGTCCGGACACTTTCCCCCCCTTCCAGTCCGGACACTTTCCCCCCCTTCCAGTCCGGACGCTTTCCCCCCCTTCCAGTCCGGACACTTTCCCCCCCTTCCAGTCCGGACGCTTTCCCCCCTTCCAGTCCGGACACTTCCCCCCCTTCCAGTCCGGACACTTCCCCCCCTTCCAGTCCGGACACTCCCCCCCCCTTCCAGTCCGGACACTTCCCCCCCTTCCAGTCCAGACACTTTCCTCCCCCTTCCAGTCCGGACACTCCCCCCCCCTTCCAGTCCGGACACCCCCCCTTCCAGTCCGGACACTTCCCCCCCCCCTCCAGTCAGGACACTCCCCCCCTTCCAGTCCAGACACTTCCCCCCCCCTTCCATCCGGACACTTCCCCCCCTTCCAGTCTGGACACTTTCCCCCCTTCCAGTCTGGACACTTTCCCCCCTTCCAGTCCAGACACTTTCACCCCCCTTCCAGTCCGGACACTTCCCCCCCCCCACTTCCAGTCCGGACACTTCCCCCCCTTCCAGTCCGGGACACTTCCCCCACTTCCAGTCCGGACACTTCCCCCCCCTTCCAGTCCGGACACTTCCCCCCTTCCAGTCCGGACACTTCCCCCCTTCCAGTCTGGACACTTTCCCCCCCTTCCAGTCCGGACACTTTCCCCCCTTCCAGTCCGGACACTTTCCCCCCTTACAGTCCGGACACTTTCCCCCCTTACAGTCCGGACACTTTCCCCCCCTTCCAGTCCGGACACTTCCCCCCCTTCCAGTCCGGACACTTTCCCCCCCTTCCAGTCCGGACACTTTCCCCCTTCCAGTCCGGACACTTTCACCCCCTTCCAGTCCGGACACTTTCACCCCCTTCCAGTCCGGACACTTTCCCCCCTTCCAGTCCGGACACTTTCCCACCCTTCCAGTCCGGTCACTTTCCCCCCCTTCCCAGTCCGGACACTTTCCCCCCCCTTCCAGTCCGGACACTTTCCCCCCTTCCAGTCCGGACACTTTCCCCCCTTCCAGTCCGGACACTTTCCCCCCCTTCCAGTCCGGACACTTTCCCCCCTTCCAGTCCGGACACTTTCCCCCTTCCAGTCCGACACTTTCACCCCCTTCCAGTCCGGACACTTTCCCCCCCCTTCCAGTCCGGACACTTTCCCCCCTTCCAGTCCGGACACTTTCCCCCCCTTCCAGTCCGGACACTTTCACCCCCTCCAGTCCGGACACTTTCCCCCCCTTCCAGTCCGGACACTTTCACCCCCTCCAGTCCGGACACTTTCCCCCCTTCCAGTCCGGACACTTTCCCCCCCTCCAGTCCGGACACTTTCCCCCCTCCAGTCCGGGACACTTTCCCCCCTCCAGTCCGGACACTTTCCCCCCTCCAGTCCGGACACATTTCCCCCCCTCCAGTCCGGACACTTCCCCCCTCCAGTCTGGACACTTTCCCCCTCCAGTCTGGACACTTTCCCCTTCCAGTCCGGACACTTTCCCCCCTTCCAGTCCGGACACTTTCCCCCCTCCAGTCCCGGACATTTCCCGGACATTTTCCGGACACTTTCACCCCCTTCCAGTCCGGACACTTTCCCCCCCTTCCAGTCCGGACACTTTCCCCCCTTCCAGTCCGGACACTTTCCCCCTTCAGTCCGGACACCTTCCCCCCCCCAGTCCGGACACTTTCCCCCCCTTCCAGTCCGGACACTTTCCCCCCCTTCCAGTCCGGACACTTTCCCCCCCTCCAGTCCGGACCACTTTCCCCCCCCCTTCCAGTCCGGACACTTTCACCCCCTTCCAGTCCGGACACTTCCCCCCTTCCAGTCCGGACACTTTCCCCCCCTCCAGTCCGGACACTTTCCCCCCCTTCCAGTCCGGACACTTTCACCCCTCCAGTCCGGACACTTTCCCCCCTTCCAGTCCGGACACTTTCACCCCCTCCAGTCTGGACACTTTCCCCCCCTTCCAGTCCGGACACTTCTCCCCCTTCCAGTCTGGACACTTTCACCCCCTTCCAGTCCGGACACTTTCCCCCCCTTCCAGTCCGGACACTTTCCCCCCCTTCCAGTCCGGACACTTTCCCCCTTCCAGTCCGGACACTTTCCCCCCTTCCAGTCCGGACACTTCCCCCCTCCAGTCCGGACACTTTCCCCCCTCCAGTCTGGACACTTTCCCCCTCCAGTCTGGACACTTTCCCCCCTTCCAGTCCGGACACTTTCCCCCCCTTCCAGTCCGGACACTTTCCCCCTCCAGTCCGGACATTTCCCCCCCTTCCAGTCCGGACACTTTCCCCCCCTCCAGTCCGGACACTTTCCCCCTCCAGTCCGGACACTTTCCCCCTCCAGTCTGGACACTTTCCCCCCTTCAGTCCGGACACTTTCCCCCCCTTCCAGTCCGGACACTTTCCCCCTCCAGTCCGGACATTTCCCGGACATTTTCCGGACACTTTCACCCCCTTCCAGTCCGGACACTTCCCCCCCCTTCCAGTCCGGACACTTTCCCCCCTTTCCAGTCCGGACACTTTCCCCCCTTCCAGTCCGGACACCTTCCCCCCCCCCCAGTCCGGACACTTTCCCCCCTTCCAGTCCCGACACTTTCCCCCCCTTCCAGTCCGGACACTTTCCCCCCCTCCAGTCCGGACACTTTCCCCCCCCTTCCAGTCCGACACTTCACCCCCTTCCAGTCCGGACACTTCCCCCCCTTCCAGTCCGGACACTTTCCCCCCTCCAGTCCGGACACTTTCCCCCCTTCCAGTCCGGACACTTTCACCCCCTCCAGTCCGGACACTTTCCCCCCCTTCCAGTCCGGACACTTTCACCCCCTCCAGTCCTGGACACTTTCCCCCCCTTCCAGTCCGGACACTTTCTCCCCCCTTCCAGTCCGGACACTTTCCCCCCCTTCCAGTCCGGACACTTTCCCCCCTTCCAGTCCGGACACTTTCCCCCCTTCCAGTCCGGACACTTTCCCCCCTCCAGTCCGGACACTTTCCCCCCTCCAGTCCGGACACTTTCCCCCCTCCAGTCCGGGACACTTTCCCCCCTTCCAGTCCGGACACTTTCCCCCCTCTCCGGACATTTCCCCCCTTCCAGTCCGGACCACTTTCCCCCCTCCAGTCCGGACCACTTTCCCCCCCTTCCAGTCCGGACACTTTCCCCCCCTTCCAGTCCGGACACTTTCCCCCCTTCCAGTCCGGACACTTTCCCCCCTCCAGTCCGGACACTTTCCCCCCCTTCCACTTTGATGTGTCGCTCAGCAAATATCAGGATTGGATGGATTCCCTCGAACCATTTATTATCACAATGCCCATTAAATGAGTCGAGTTTTTCCACATAAAACTCTTTCATCTTTTAGCGAACGTTCTTCCCAGAATTCCGAGCGCACGATATTGCGTCTTGTCGTGGAAAGGATTTTCCGATGGTGGATAATGGCGAGGATACCTTGGCGGCAGATGATTGGATGGTAAATGATGGACAGAAAATACACATCAGGAAGACGTCGGGAGCGATCTGCGGCTTCATCTCCCGTTCAGGATCCGGATCATTGTCAGGTCATCAGCAGACACAAGCATTGTTACTGGGCCGCTATTCGCCAGAGTCACAGACCAATCACATGGCGGATCCCCGGGATTGGCCGACACTCATTGGGCTCACGTACATCTCTGATTGGATGGAGCGCCAACATTTCACAGACAAGGAGTGTCGTCCTGACTTCGTTCAGTCATAGCTGGGCTTAGGGGGTTCCTAGACTCCGGACACAAGATACAAATCCACTCTGTGTGCGCCAAACCCAGACATTACCTTGTAAAAGTAGCAGTGACATCATCACTGTGCTCTACAAAGCCTGTGCAGAGAGCTGTAGGGGGAGCCCAGCAGGCTCCGCCCACTACAGAAAACTAGAGGAGGGGGCGGAGACAAGACCAGTCTTCCTGCACAAGGAGAGAGAGCAGCAGTGAGAGGACTACAGGAAGTCTCCACCGGGTCACCGCACAGATCTGGACGAAATACTCACACCGAGATTCCACAAGACACATGACCGATGGATTTATTATCCCGAGTGTAAACGTACAGCAAGATGCAGAAATATAATATTAATTATTCAGGATTTATATTATTATTATTATTATACAGGATTTATATTATTATTATTATTATTATTATAATACAGCATTTTTATTATTATTATTATTATTATACAGCATTTTATTATTATTATTATTATACAGGATTTATATTATTATTATTATTATTATTATACAGGATTTATATTATTATTATTCAGGATTTATATTATTATTATTATTATACAGGATTTATATTATTATTATTATTCAGGATTTATATTATTATTATTCAGGGATTTATATTATTATTATTATTATTATTATTCAGGGATTTATATTATTATTATTATACAGGATTTTATATTATTATTATTATTATTCAGGATTTATATTATTATTATTATTCAGGATTTATATTATTATTATTATTATTATTCAGGATTCATATTATTATTATTATTATTATTCAGGATTTATATTATTATTATTATTCAGGATTTATATTATTATTATTATTATTCAGGATTTATATTATTATTATTATTCAGGATTTATATTATTATTATTATTATTATTATACAGCAGTTTATTATTATTATTATTCAGGATTTATATTATTATTATTATTATACAGGTTTTATATTATTATTATAATACAGGATTTATATTATTATTATTATTATACAGGATTTATATTATTATTATAATACAGGATTTATATATTATTATACAGGATTTATATTATTATTATACAGGATTATATATTATTATTATTATTATTATACAGGATTTATATTATTATTATAATATAGGATTTTTTTTTATTATTATTATTATTCCAATACAGAATTTTACTTTTTATTATTATTATACAGGATTTTATATTATTATTATACAGGATTTATTTATTATTATTATTATTCTACACTATTTAAAGTATTATTATACAGGATTTATATTATTATTGTACAGGATTTATATTATTATTATTATTATTATTATTATACAGAATTAATATTATTATTGTACAGGATTTATATTATTATTTATTATTATTATTATTATACAGAATTTATATTTTATTATTATTATGCAGGATTTATATTATTATTATATATTATACAGGATTTTATATTAGTATTATTATACAGGATTTATATTATTATTATTATTATTATTATTAATATAACAGGATTTATATTATTATATACAGGATTTATATTATTATTATTCAGGATTTATGTTATTATTATTATACAGGATTTATATTATTATTATATAGGATTTATATTATTATTATTATTATATTATTATTCAGGATTTATATTATTATTGTTATACAGGACTTATATTATTATTATACAGGATTTATATTAGTATTACTAATATTATTCAGGATTTATATTATTATTATACAGGATTTATAATATAAATATTATTATTATTATACAGGATTACTATTCTTATTACTATCCAGGATTTATATTCTTCTTATTATTATACAGCATTTATTATTATTATTATTATTATACAGGATTTATATTTATTATTATTCAGGATTTATATTATTATTATTATACAGGATTTATATTAATATTATTCAGGATTTATATTATTATTATTCAGTATTTATATTATTATTATTATTATTATTCAGAATTTAACTTATTATTATACAGAATTTTTTAATTATTATTATTATAATACAGGATTAAAATTATTATAAATAAATAAATTATATATATATAAATCCTGT
Organism: Staurois parvus; assembly: GCF_062004578.1. Classification (NCBI taxonomy): domain Eukaryota; kingdom Metazoa; phylum Chordata; class Amphibia; order Anura; family Ranidae; genus Staurois; species Staurois parvus. The sequence goes on from NW_028319804.1 coordinate 9,543, forward strand.
ATAATAATAATAAGTTAAACCCTGTATTAGAATATTAATAATAATAATAATAATAATAATAATAATAATAAATCCTGTATTAGAATATTTAATAATAATATAAATCCTGTATAATAATATATCTCCTGTATAATAATAATAATATAAATCCTGTATAATAATAATAATATAAATTCTGTATAATAATAATAATATACTAGAGGAGTTTAAAATTATTAGTATACAGTATTTTTATTATTATTATTATAATACAGGATTTAAATTATTATTATACAGGATTTAAATTAAAAATATTATTATTATTATACAGGATTTAAATTATAAATATTATTATTATTATACAGGATTTTTTTTTATTATTATTATTATTATACACGATTTATATTATTAATATTTTTCATGATTTATATTATAAATATTATTATACACGATTTATATTATAAATATTATTATTATTATTATTATACAGGATTTATATTATTATTATTATTATACAGGATTTATATTATTTTTATTATTATTATTCAGGATTTACATTATTATTATTATTCAGGATTTATATTATAAATATTATTATTATTATTATACAGGATTTATATTATTATTATTATTATACCAGATTTATATTATTATTATTATACAGGATTTATATTATTATTATTATTATACAGGATTTATTTTATAAATATTATTATTATTATACAGGATTTTTATTATTATTATTATTATTATTATTATAATACAGGATTTAAATTATAAATATTATTATTATACAGGATTTATATTATTATTATTATTATTATTATTATTCAGGATTTATGTTCTTATTATTATTATACAGGATTTATATTATTATTGTTATACAGGATTTATGTTCTTATTGTTATACAGGATTTATATTCTTATTATTATTCAGGATTTATATTATTATTATACAGGATTTATATTATAAATAATATTATTATTATTACTATACAGGATTTATATTCTTATTATTATTATTATTATACAGCATTTATATTATTATTATTATTATTATTATACAGGATTTATATTATTATTATTATAGAAGATTTATATTATTATTATTATTCAGGATTTATACTATTATTATTATTCAGTATTTATATTATTATTATTATTATTATTATTCAGAATTTAACTTATTATTATTATTATTATACAGAATTGTTTTTATTATTATTAATATTATTATAATACAGGATTACAATTATTATTATACAGGATGTAATTTATAATAATAATAATAATATAAATCCTGTATAATAATAATAAGTTAAATCCTGTATTAGAATAATAATAATAATAATAATAATATAAATCCTGTATAATAATAATAATAATCATAATAAGTTAAATCCTGTATTAGAATAATAAAAATAAATCCTGTATTATAATATTTAATAATAATATAAATCCTGTATAATAATATAAATCCTGTATAATAATAATAATATAAAATCCTGTATAATAATAATAATATAAATTCTATATAATAATATAAATCCTGTATAATAATATAAATACTGTATTATAATAATAATAATAATAATAATAATAATAATAATAATATACTAGAGGAGTTTAAAATTATTATTATATAGTATTTTTTTTATTATTATAATAATACAGGATTTAAATTATTATTATACAGGATTTATATTATAAATATTGTAAAAGATTTATATTATTATTATTATACAGGATTTAAATTATAAATATTATTAATTTACAGGATTTAAATTATAAATATTATTATTATTATACACAATTTATATTATTAATATTTTTATGATTTATATTATAAATATTATTATTATACACGATTTATATTATAAATATTATTAATATTATTATTATATAGGATTTATATTATTATTATACACGATTTATATTATTATTATTATTATTAGTATTATTATAATACAGGATTTATATTATTATTATTACTCAGGATTTACATTATTATTATTATTCCGGATTTATATTATAAATATTATTATTATACAGGACTTAAAATATTATTATTATTATTATACAGGATTTATATTATTATTATTCAGGATTTATATTATTATTGTTATACAGGATTTATATTCTTATTATTATACAGGATTTATATTATTATTATTATTCAGGATTTATATTATTATTATTTTTATACAGGATTTATATTAGTATTATTATTATTATACAGGATTTATATTATTATTATATAGGATTTATATTATTATTATTATTCAGGATTTATATTAATATTGTTATACAGGATTTATGTTCTTATTATTATACAGGATTTATATTATTATTATTATTATTCAGGATTTATATTATTATTATACAGGATTTATATTATAAATAATATTATTATTATTATTATACAGGATTTATATTCTTATTATTATTATTATTATACAGCATTTATATTAGTATTATTCAGGATTTATATTATTATTATTATTATTCAGTATTTATATTATTATTATTCTAATACAGGATTACAATTATTATTATACAGGATGTAATTTATAATAATAATAATAATAATAATAAGTTAAATCCTGTATTAGAATACTAATAATAATAATAATATAAATCCTGTATAATAATAATAAGTTAAATCCTGTATTAGAATAATAATAATAATATTAAATCCTGTATTATAATATTTAATAATAATATAAATCCTGTATAATAATATAAATCCTGTATAATAATAATATTAATATAAAATCCTGTATAATAATAATAATATAAATTCTGTATAATAATAATATTAATATAAAATCCTGTATAATAATAATAATATAAATTCTGTATAATAATAATAATATAAATCCTGTTTAATAATATAAATAGTTTATTATATTAATAATAATTATAATATTAATATAAATCCTTTATAATATTAATAATATAAATGCTGTATTTTAATAATAATAATAATAATAATAATAATATACTAGAGGAGTTTAAAATTATTAATATACAGTATTTTTATTATTATTATTATTATTATTATTATTATTATTATAATACAGGATTTAAATTATTAGTATACAGGATTTATATTATAAATATTATTATAAAAGATTTATATTATTATTATTATACAGGATTTAAATTATAAATATTATTATTATTATTATACACGATTTTGTTATTATTTTTATTATACACGATTTATATTATTAATGTTTTTCATGATTTATATTATAAATATTATTATTATACAGGAGTTATATTATAAATATTATTATTATTATTATTATTATACAGGATTTATATTATTATTATATAGGATTTATATTATTATTATAATACAGGATTATTATTCAGGATTTACTTTATTATTATTCTGGATTTATATTATAAATATTATTATTATTATACAGGATTTATATTATTATTATACAGGATTTATATTATTTTTATTATTATTATACAGGATTTATATTATTTTTATTATTCAGGATTTATATTATTATTATTATTATTATTATTCAGGATTTATATTATTATTATTCAGGATTTATATTATTATTATTATTCAGGATTTATATTATTATTATTATAATACAGGATTTATATTATTATTATTATTATTATTATTCAGGATTTATATTATTATTATTATTCAGGATTTATATTATTATTATTATACAGGATTTATATTATTATTATTATTATAATACAGGATTTATATTTTTATTATTATTATTATTCAGGATTTACATTATTATTATTATTCTGGATTTATATTATAAATATTAATATTATTATTATTATACAGGATTTATATTATTTTTATTATTCAGGATTTATATTATTATTCAGGATTTATATTATTTTTATTATTATTATACAGGATTTATATTATTATTATTATTCAGGATTTATATTATTATTATTCTTCAGGATTTATATTATTATTATTATTATTCAGGATTTATATTATTATTATTATTATTATTATTCAGGATTTATTTTATATTATTATTATTCAGGATTTATATTATTATTATTATAATACAGGATTTATATTATTATTCAGGATTTATATTATTATTATTCAGGATTTATATTATTATTATTATTATTATTATTATTATTATTAATATTATTAATATTCAGGATTTATATTATTATTATTATTATTATTCAGGATTTATATTATTATTATTATTATTATTATTCAGGATTTATATTATTATTATTCAGGATTTATATTATTATTATTATTATTATTATTATTATTATTAATATTCAGGATTTATATTATTATTATTATTATTATTATTATTATTATTATTAATATTCTGGATTTATATTATTATTATTATTATTATTATTCAGGATTTATATTATTATTATTCAGGATTTATATTATTATTATTCTTCAGGATTTATATTATTAATATTATTCAGGATTTATATTATTATTATTATTCTTCAGGATTTATATTATTAATATTATTCAGGATATATATTATTATTATTAATATTCTTCAGGATTTATATTATTATTATTCAGGATTTATATTATTATTATTTTTATTCAGGATTTATATTATATTATTATTATTCAGGATTTATATTATTATTATTATTATACAGGATTTATATTATTATTATTATTATTATTCAGGATTTATATTATTATTATTCAGGATTTATATTATTATTATACAGGATTTATATTATTATTATTATTATTCAGGATTTATATTATAATTATTATTATTATTATTATTAATATTCAGGATTTATATTATTATTATTATTATTCAGGATTTATATTATTATTATTATTATTATTCAGGATTTATATTATTATTATTATTATTATTATTATTATTATTATTAATATTCAGGATTTATATTATTAATATTATTTTTATTCAGGATTTATATTATTATTAATATTCAGGATTTATATTTTTATTATTATTATTATTCAGGATTTATATTATTATTATTATTATTCAGGATTTATATTATTATTATTATTATTATTATTATTATTATTCAGGATTTATATTATTATTATTATTAATATTGAGGATTTATATTATTATTATTCAGGATTTATATTATTATTATTATTATTATTATTATTATTAATATTCAGGATTTATATTATTATTATTCAGGATTTATATTATTATTATTATTATTCAGGATTTATATTATTATTATTATTATTATTATTAATATTCAGGATTTATATTATTATTATTATTATTATTATTATTATTAATATTCAGGATTTATATTATTATTATTCAGGATTTATATTATTATTATTATTATTCAGGATTTATATTATTATTATTATTATTATTATTAATATTCAGGATTTATATTATTATTATTATTATAAATATTCAGGATTTATATTATTATTATTATTATTATTATTAATATTCAGGATTTATATTTTTATTATTCAGGATTTATATTATTATTATTATTATTATTATTCAGGATTTATATTATTATTATTAATATTCAGGATTTAGATTATTATTATTATTATTCAGGATTTATATTATTATTATTATTATTATTCAGGATTTATATTATTATTATTATTATTATTATTATTATTAATATTCAGGATTTATATTATTATTATTATTATTCAGGATTTATATTATTATTATTATTATTATTATTATTCAGGATTTATATTATTATTATTATTATTATTCAGGATTTATATTATTATTATTATTATTATTATTATTATTATTAATATTCAGGATTTATATTATTATTATTATTATTAATATTCAGGATTTATATTATTATTATTATTATTAATATTCAGGATTTATATTATTATTATTATTATTATTATTCAGGATTTATATTATTATTATTATTATTAATATTCAGGATTTATAGAGCACCAACGGTTTGCGCAGCACTTTACAACATGCAGGTTGGCAGTCCAGTTACAATACAATAGAAGAGGAATCAGAGGAGTCTGATCCTGAGAGCTTACAATCTAGAAGTCCTGAATAAAGTCGATATTTCCCTCAGCACACGGGATGTTTGTCCCCGTGTATAGGACTCCCCCGAATCCTCTGTACTTCTATAGAGGGAACCCCCGTGTCGCTCCCCGTCACTGAAACCATTCCACATACTTCCTGATCATGTGATCATTATATCACATACTGATCACATGACTCACGTGTGTTGGCCGTCCTGTAGTAAGAACATGTCACCCGTGTAAATGTCGGGTTTCGGCCATCTCAGCACCAATCACCTCTGGGCAGGAAATGGGTTACAAATGTAAAGGGGAACTCTGGCTGACGCCCCTCAGATCTCCATTGAAATGTCAGTTTTGAGGAGACACTCTGAAGAAGGGATTTCATCTGATGGCCGTCTACTGACGTCACGGCGCTGTACACTACAAATGATTTGCTGCACGCAGCGGCGGTCGGATCTTCAGCAGCAATCGGCAGAGTATTCAGCTACTTGTCTGAGAAGAAGAATCTGCCCGCCAGATGTGAGGAACGTGCGAGGTGACGTCACGTGTTTCTTCATCCATTGCAGTCATCACGACGTTGTGGATTTAGATGTGAGGAAAGTGCGAGGTGACGTCACGTGTTTCTTCATCCATTGCAGTCGTCGTGACATTGTGGCTTTAGATGTGAGGAACGTGCGAGGTGACGTCACGTGTTTCTTCATCCATTGCAGTCGTCGTGACATTGTGGCTTTAGATGTGAGGAACATGCGAGGTGACGTCACGTGTTTCTTCATCCATTGCAGTCATCACGACATTGTGGCTTTAGTTGTGAGGAACGTGCGAGGTGACGTCACGTGTTTCTTCATCCATTTCAGGCGTCGTGACGTTGTGTCTTTAGATGTGAGGAACGTGCGAGGTGACGTCACATGTTTCTTCATCCATTGTAGTCACCGTGACGTTGTGGCTTTAGATGTGAGGAACGTGCGAGGTGAAGTCACGTGTTTCTTCATCCATTGCAGTCATCACGACGTTGTGGCTTTAGATGTGAGGAACGTGCGAGGTGACGTCACGTGTTTCTTCATCCATTGCACTCATCACGACGTTGTGGCTTTAGATGTGAGGAACGTGCGAGGTGACGTCACGTGTTTCTTCATCCATTGCAGTCATTGCGATGTTGTGGCTTTAGATGTGAGGAACGTGCGAGGTGACGTCACGTGTTTCTTCATCCATTGCAGTCATTGCGATGTTGTGGCTTTAGATGTGAGGAACGTGCGAGGTGACGTCACGTGTTTCTTCATCCATTGCACTCATCAAGACGTTGTGGCTTTAGATGTGAGGAACGTGCGAGGTGACGTCACGTGTTTCTTCATCCATTGCAGTCATCACGACGTTGTGGCTTTAGATGTGAGGAATGTGCGAGGTGACGTCACGTGTTTCTTCATCCATTGCAGTCATTGCGATGTTGTGGCTTTAGATGTGAGGAACGTGCGAGGTGACGTCACGTGTTTCTTCATCCATTTCAGTCATTGTGACGTTGTGGCTTTAGATGTAAGGAACGTGCGAGGTGACGTCACGTGTTTCTTCATCCATTGCACTCATCACGACGTTGTGGCTTTAGATGTGAGGAACGTGCGAGGTGACGTCACGTGTTTCTTCATCCATTGCAGTCATTGCGATGTTGTGGCTTTAGATGTGAGGAACGTGCGAGGTGACGTCACGTGTTTCTTCATCCATTGCAGTCATCACGACATTGTGGCTTTAGTTGTGAGGAACGTGCGAGGTGACGTCACGTGTTTCTTCATCCATTTCAGGCGTCGTGACGTTGTGTCTTTAGATGTGAGGAACGTGCGAGGTGACGTCACATGTTTCTTCATCCATTGTAGTCACCGTGACGTTGTGGCTTTAGATGTGAGGAACGTGCGAGGTGAAGTCACGTGTTTCTTCCACCATTGCAGTCATCACGACGTTGTGGCTTTAGATGTGAGGAACGTGCGAGGTGACGTCACGTGTTTCTTCATCCATTGCACTCATCACGACGTTGTGGCTTTAGATGTGAGGAACGTGCGAGGTGACGTCACGTGTTTCTTCATCCATTGCACTCATCAAGAAGTTGTGGCTTTAGATGTGAGGAACGTGCGAGGTGACGTCACGTGTTTCTTCATCCATTGCACTCATCACGACGTTGTGGCTTTAGATGTGAGGAACGTGCGAGGTGACGTCACGTGTTTCTTCATCCATTGCAGTCATTGCGATGTTGTGGCTTTAGATGTGAGGAACGTGCGAGGTGATGTCACGTGTTTCTTCATCCATTGCAGTCATTGCGATGTTGTGGCTTTAGATGTGAGGAACGTGCGAGGTGACGTCACGTGTTTCTTCATCCATTTCAGTCATTGTGACGTTGTGGCTTTAGATGTAAGGAACGTGCGAGGTGACGTCACGTGTTTCTTCATCCATTGCACTCATCACGACGTTGTGGCTTTAGATGTGAGGAACGTGCGAGGTGACGTCACGTGTTTCTTCATCCATTGCAGTCATTGCGATGTTGTGGCTTTAGATGTGAGGAACGTGCGAGGTGACGTCACGTGTTTCTTCATCCATTCCAGTCATCGTGACGTTGTAGCTTTAGATGTGAGGAACGTGCGAGGTGACGTCACGTGTTTCTTCATCCATTGCAGTCATTGCGATGTTGTGGCTTTAGATGTGAGGAACGTGCGAGGTGACGTCACATGTGTCTTCATCCATTGCAGTCATCACGACGTTATGCTGAGGAGAAGCAGAAATATTCGGCCATTACCCGAGGAACATTGATCAGAAGAAGTGTGATTGGACAGAAGAGACTTCCTATAGCAGAAGAATCCCCAGAGACGCCATTACTATACAACCAATGAGGGAGGTCAGAGAAATGGAGAACTTCTTCAGGATGAGATGATCCTCCATTGACGTGTCGGAGGAATCGCATGAAGATCCGATTACAGTGAAGACATTTGTATTGTTGCCGTCACAATGTATAGAAACCCAATCAGTGAAATCTCCGAGAGGAATCACCATCCATGGTCGTGTCCTCCTGAATGTCCTTCTTCCAGGAATCCCCAGTGGTCATCCTACCCTTCAGAGGCCACTCTTCCAACCCATCGGAGATATTTCCTGATCCCGTGTCACTCACTAGGTGGCTTGCCGTGTGGCTATGTCCTCTGTGGGCCGGCTCTCTGAACTGGCATCCTTGTCCTGGAAGGGGCCCTTCCTCGTGTTATCCAAGGATGAGGATGTATTGAAGACCAATGGCCTCCATTCTTCCTAAGGTTCCTCCTTCCACCTTGACCAGGACACAGTCCCCAGGAGATGTCTGGCCATTGTCTCCATGTATTGGGTGCTGTGAGAGTCTGCAGACCCCTTTCAGCCTTCCTCCTCCCCCTTTGTCATTCCAAAAGGTTCCCCTAGGCAGGGGGTGTCCAACTGGCGGCCCTCCATCTGTTGTGAAACTACAAGTCCCATCATGCCCCTGTCTTTGGGAGTCACGCTTGTAACTGTCAATCTTGCAATGCCTCATGGGACTTGTAGTTTGGCAACAGCTGGAGGGCCGGCAGTGTGACATCCGTGCCATAAAGGGCGGCCTGCTTCTCCATCTGGGGCCCGTCATCATTCAAGCCTCCTGTCCCTGGAGTAGGGGGTGGGTGTTGGGGGGGCAGGTTATTCATAGGATGGGGATTGGGGGGATGGGGTTTTATAGATGGAGGGTGGGGAGGGGTGGGGTTTTATAGATGGAGGGTGGGGAGGGGTGGGGTTTTATAGATGGAGGGTGGGGAGGGGTGGGGTTTTATAGATGGGGTGTGGGGAGGGGTGGGGTTTTATAGATGGGGGGTGGGGAGGGGTGGTGTTTTATAGATGGGGGGTGGGGAGGGGTGGGGTTTTATAGATGGGGGGTGGGGAGGGGTGGGGTTTTAAAGGTGGAGGGTGGGGAGGGGTGGTGTTTTATAGATGGGGGGTGGGGAGGGGTGGGGTTTTTTAGATGGGGGAGGGGTGGGGTTTTATTGATGGGGGGTGGGGAGGGGTGGTATTTTATAGATGGAGGGTGGGGAGGGGTGGTGTTTTATAGATGGGCGGTGGGGAGAGGTGGGGTTTTTTAGATGGGGGAGGGGTGGGGTTTTATTGATAGGCTGTGGGGAGGAGGGGTGTTTTATAGATGGGGGTGGGGAGGGGTGGTGTTTTATAGATTGGGGGGGTGGGGAGGGGTGGTTTTTTATAGATGGGGTGTGGGGAGGGGTGGTGTTTTATAGAACGGGGGTGCGGAGGGGTGGTGTTTTATAGATGGGGTGAGGGGAGGGGTGGTGTTTTATAGATGGGGTGAGGGGAGGGGTGGTGTTTTATAGATAGGGTGAGGGGAGGGGTGGTGTTTTATAGATAGGGTGAGGGGAGGGGTGGTGTTTTAAAGATGGGGGGTGGGGAGGGGTGGTGTTTTATAGATGGGGTGAGGGGAGGTGTGGTGGTTTATAGATGGATTGTGGGGAGGGGCGGGGTTTTATAGAAGGGGGATGGGGAGGAGGGGTGTTTTATAGATAAGGGGTGGGGAGTGGTGGTGTTTTATAGATGGGGGGGTGGGGAGGGGGGGTGTTTTATAGATAAGGGGTGGGGAGTGGTGGTGTTTTATAGATGGGGGGGTGGGGAGGGGGGGTGTTTTATAGATGGGGTGAGGGGAGGGGTGGTGTTTTATAGATGGGGGGAGGGGTTGTGTTTTATAGATAGGGGGTGGGGAGGGGTTTTATAGATGGGGTGTGGGGAGGGGTGGGGTTTTATAGATGGGGGGTGGGGAGGGGTGGGGTTTTATTGATAGGGTGTGGGGAGGAGGGGTGTTTTATAGATGGGGGGTGGAGAGGGGTGGGGTTTTATAGATGGGGAGGAGTGGGGTTTTATAGATGGGGGAAGGGGAGGGGTGGTGTTTTATAGATGGGGTGAGGGGAAGGGTGTTTTATAGATGGGGTGTGGGGAGGGGCGGGGTTTTACATATAGGGGGGTTGGGGATGGTGTTTTATATAGTGAATCCCACCAGACGGGGATCTGACCTTCGGAAGGAAGTGAATCCCACCAGATGGGGATCTGACCTTCGGAAGGAAGTGGATCCCACCAGACGGGGATCTGACCTCCTGGAGGAAGTGAATCCCACCAGATGGGGATCTGACCTCCTGGAGGAAGTGAATCCCACCAGATGGGGATCTGACCTTCGGAAGGAAGTGAATCCCACCAGATGGGGATCTGACCTCCTGGAGGAAGTGAATCCCACCAGATGGGGATCTGACCTCCTGGAGGAAGTGAATCCCACCAGATGGGGATCTGACCTCCTGGAGGAAGTGAATCCCACCAGATGGGGATCTGACCTCCTGGAGGAAGTGAATCCCACCAGATGGGGATCTGACCTCCGGAAGGAAGTGAATCCCACCAGATGGGGATCTGACCTCCGGAAGAAAGTGAATCCCACCAGATGGGGATCTGACCTCCGGAAGAAAGTGAATCCCACCAGATGGGGATCTGACCTCCGGAAGGAAGTGAATCCCACCAGATGGGGATCTGACCTCCGGAAGGAAGTGAATCCCACCAGATGGGGATCTGACCTCCTGGAGGAAGTGAATCCCACCAGACGGGGATCTGACCTGGACACTCATTGGCTGGGCTTGTTCTCTCATTGGGCAGAGGATCCTGGTCTTGCTCCTTCCACCATACGAAGTGAAAAGGCGAAGTCATATTTGTACCCAATAAGGATCAGGAAACATTTTAAATAAACTCGATTTTTGCTTGCAGGTGATTGGATGACTGAATCTCATTCACCAGGAAAAGTGAGCATTCATTCAGCTTGACGGGCCGAGCAGCAGTACCGGATTTCACCAGCAGGGGGTGCTCTAGCTCCAGCATCTGCAGATGAGGCCCGGCCTCCATTCTCCACATGATGGTGACATGTAGATGGCTCCTGGAGGCGAATCTCGGTGATTCCAGAGAGAGGTCCCAATCACATGTCCAGGGGCGGACTGACCATTTGGAAACTCGGGCACTGCCCGAGGGCCCGGGGTCAGTAGGGGGCCCCATGAGATGCCCCTGGTACCTTTTTTATAGGCTTTTTTGAGTTTGGCCAGGACACAGGGGCCCCATGATCCCCTATTGCCCGGGGGCCCCATGAGTTGTCAGTGCACATGACCGCCCGTCCCGAGGGTCCAGTAATACAGAGAATGTTCACCAAGAAGGGAATGATTCCACCGCTTGGTGAATACGGAGAAGCCGCATTCAGTTTGAACAACCAATCGTCTGCAGGAGAAATAAATGAAGGTGAAGGTTCCCCCTCCTCTGTATTGTGGTAAAAGTCCTTCTTTGTTCTGCCCCTCCCCCCCCTTCCCCATAGTTACCGGAGCCCAATCCCGATCCAGCGCTGTCCCCAAGAACAGCAGCTCTCTCTCCTCACTGGCCATGGAGGCGGCGGTGGCAGCCATTGGCTCCTGCTGCTGTCAATCAGATCCTGTGAGAAGAGAATGGGGGGAGGGGCCAAGCCGCACTGTGCGTGTCAATGGAGACACAGAGCCTAGCGCAGGATCAAGCCGGGAGCACCAGCGGGAGACCCCGGAAGAGGAGGATTGGGGCCCCTCTGTGCAAGAGTCGGGAAGTATGACATGTTTGCTCTTCATCCTATGTACCGCCCCGGGGCGATCATTTCATTGGACCGTTCCCTTCGATGGGTATAGTATTGATAGACCTGGACCCCAGAGCTGACAGATTGTACGCAGATTACTCCTAGAATCCTCTACACCATGGATCGTCTGAGCCCACCGAGGACATACATTGTAACGGAGCTCCACCCACACAGGAAGAAGGATCCTCCAACCTTCAACCAATGGCGGAATCTTCCATCACTTCCTGGAGTGTCAGATACTTGCAGTGCCCCCTACTGGTAGAGCCTCCATGGAGCCTCCTCGGAAACCTTCCCTGGTCTCTGGCTCACACTCCACAGCCGGAAGGCCTTGGACAAAGGGGACAACATGAATAGTTGTTGGGGCCCCAGTATAGTGGCCCCAGGCTGAGCCACCCACTGCACAAGATCATTACTTTCCCAGCTCATGGTCCACACTGGGCACACCTTCTCCTGACCACACACCCCCCGGCCAGTGTTTACCCCCCTGAGTATAGGCCATTGGAATGATTAGCTGATAGAAAGAGTCAGGGGGTAATGGAGTCAGGAGGTAATAGAGTCAGGGGGTAATAGGAGTCAGGGGGTAATGGAGTCAGGGGGTAATAGGAGTCAGGGGGTAATAGGAGTCAGGGGGTAATGGAGTCAGGGGGTAATAGAGTCAGGGGGTAATAGAGTCAGGAGGTAATAGGAGTCAGGGGGTAATAGGAGTCAGGGGGTAATGGAGTCAGGGGGTAATAGAGTCAGGGGGTAATAGAGTCAGGGGGTAATAGAGTCAGGGGGTAATGGAGTCAGTGGGTAATAGGAGTCAGGGGGTAATAGAGTCAGGGGGCAATAGAGTCAGGGGGTAATAGGAGTCAGTGGGTAATGGAGTCAGGGGGTAATAGAGTCAGGGGGTAATAGGAGTCAGGGGGTAATAGGAGTCAGGGGGTAATAGAGTCAGGGGGTAATGGAGTCAGTGGGTAATAGGAGTCGGGGGGTAATAGAGTCAGGGGGCAATAGAGTCAGGGGGTAATAGGAGTCAGTGGGTAATGGAGTCAGGGGGTAATAGAGTCAGGGGGTAATAGGAGTCAGTGGGTAATAGGAGTCAGGGGGTAATGGAGTCAGGGGGTAATGGAGTCAGGGGGTAATAGGAGTCAGGGGGTAATGGAGTCAGGGGGTAATAGCAGTCAGGGGGTAATGGAGTCAGGGGGTAATGGAGTCAGGGGGTAATGGAGTCAGGAGGTAAAAGAGTCAGGAGGTAATAGGAGTCAGGGGGTAATAGAGTCAGGAGGTAATAGGAGTCAGGGGGTAATAGAGTCAGGAAGTAATAGGAGTCGGGCATAACTGGAGTCAATGGGTAATGGAAGTTAGGGGGTTATAGAGTCGGGGGGTAATAGAGTCGGGGGGTAATAGAGTCAGGGGGGTAATGGAGGCAGGGGGTAATGGAGGCAGGGGGTAATAGAGTTGGGGGGTAATGGAGGCAGGGGGTAATGGAGGCAGGGGGTAATAGAGTTGGAGGGTAATGGAGTCAGGGGGTAATGGAGTCAGGGGGTAATAGCAGTTGAGGGTAATATGGGAGTTGGGGGTAATTGAGATGATTTGTGGTGTTTAGGATGCATTGAGCTCTGAGTGGCTCCGTTGGCTTGTCCCTCCTTGTGCCCATAGCGCCCCGTGTTCCATGTTACATTGTGGGGGACCCCAATGCTGAGCCTATCGGTAAGTGTATAGCCAGCTCGTTGTTCCCCAAGTCATGGGATCCCTATGTCAGCGGTGAGTAATAATGCCGCCATGACACGTCACACGTCACACATCACACGGGAACGATGAACAAGACAAACAGAGGAAATGTCAGTAACGTGTTGCAGAATCTTCCCTCCTCTGTATTGCTGAGTCATGTGATTTGTAGGAAGAAGAACTGATTTGTGACATTAAATTTGATTCCTGACTCCGGGAAGAGAAGTGCTGCTTCCGGGAATATCTCAGTAAGCTCTCCGCCGCCTTCCACTGACCAACCTGCAACACCAATCTTCTAATGAACTGCTTGGGGGGTCAGGGGGGGTCAGGGGGGGGTCAGGGGGGACAAGAAACATACATAGTTGTGTTCAATATAATATCAGTGTGATGATAAAAGTGAGTAAAGCTGCAAATCCTTCTAATCCTTTTATTTCCATCCACACAAATGCATTGGGAACACGACACATTCTATTCCAAATCACAACATGAAGAAAAATACATCAAATTTGTGTTGTTCCTCTAAAAAAATGGAAGAAAAGTGAATATTAGACGGTTCAAAAAAATCGCCGTGTTTGTATTCTTCTTTACAAACTCCAACATTCACTATATAAACTGAGAAATGTTTGAAGATTTTGCTTTCCTTTGAATGACTTCATGAATATTTGGTTGTAGTCGCACTGTTTCTGAGAACTGCTGTACATCTGTGTTGCATGGAGTCCCCCAACTTCTGGCCCCTGTGATCAGGTATTCCAGCCCAGGATGATTGGACCACATTCCACAGTTCTTCTCTATTTCTTGGTTTGGCCTCAGAAACGGCATTTTTGATGTCACCCCACAAGTTTTCTATTGGATGAAGATCCGGGGATTGGGCTGGCCACTCCATAACGTCCATCTTGTTGGTCTGGAACCAAGATGTTGCCCGTTTACTGGTGTGTTTGGGGTCGTTGTCTTGTTGGAACCCCCATTTCAAGGGCATTTCCTCTTCAGCATAAGGCAGCATGACCTCTTCAAGTATTCTGATGGATTCAAACTGATCCATGATCCCTGGTATGCGATAAATAGGCCCAACACCGTAGTATGAGAAACATCCCCATATCATGATGCTTGCACCACCATGCTTCACAGCCTTCAGTGTTCACAGCCTTCAGAATTCAGTGTTTGGGGGTCGTCTGACAAACTGTCTCCGCCCACTAGACCCAAAAAGAACAATCTTACTTCCATCAGTCCACAAAATGTTGGGCCATTTCTCTTTAGGCCGGTCAATGTGCTCTTTGGCAGATTGTAACCTCTTCAGCACGCGTCTTTTTCCCAACAGTGGGACTTTGCGGGGACTTCTTGCAGATAGCTTGGCTTCACATAGGCGTCTTCTAATTGTAACAGTCCTCACAGGGAACGTCACACCTTCTTTCATCTTCCTGGAGCTGATTGTTGGCTGAGTCCTCACAGGGAACGTCACACCTTCTTTCATCTTCCTGGAGCTGATTGTTGGCTGAGTCCGCCCCATTTTGGCTATTCTTCTATCCATTCCAATGGTAGTTTTTCGCTTTCTTCCACGTCTTTCAGGTTTCGGTTGCCATTTTAAAGCATTTGCCATCATTTTAGCTGAGCAGCCGATCATTTTCTGCACTTCTTTATATGTTTTCCCCTCCAATCAACTTTTTAATCAAGGTACGCTGTTCTTCTGAACAATGTCTGGAACCACCCATTTTCCTCAGAATTTCAGAGAGAAATGCACTGTAACCAGCATGTCCAACATTTGCTGCCTTCCTTCCTTAAATAAGGGCAGTAATTGCCACCTGTTTATCAAAGAATGAATGACCTCACTAATAGAATTCCACACGGCTATTATTTTGAACACGCCCCTTTCAATGAGTGATTCAATGACACAGAATCAGCAGCATGCATGTCATGACTGTTGGGTCTGTTGGATTTCTATGACTCTACTACACCTGCTAGGAAATTATTTGCCATGTAGAAATATCATTTCCACCAAAAACAGTGATTGATCCAGTTAGTGATGTCTGACTGCTATTATTTTCAACACAACTGTAAGAGCACATTCATGAAGAGTCATCTCCACATCCTCCAATCCATCTTCTTTTCAGTTCTTCCATGGCGGAGATATCTGAATGTTCTGGTGCGTATCAGATGTCCATATCTATCCAGCCATCCATGTCTAGGAGCTCCTACCACCCAGGGTCTCCTACCAAACAAGAGGTATGTTCTGCTGGACCAACGTTCTTCTGCTGGACCAATATTCTTCTGCGGGACCAACATTCGTCTGCTGGACCAACGTTCTTCTGCTGGACCAACGTTCTTCTGCTGGAGCAATGTTCTTCTGCTGCACCAACGTTCTTCTGCTGGACCTACGTTCTTCTGCTGGACCAACGTTCTTCTGCTAGACCAATGTTCTTCTGCTGGACCTACGTTCTTCTGCTGGACCAACGTTCTTCTGCTTGACCAACGTTCTTCTGCTGGACCAACATTCTTCTGCTGGACCAACGTTCTTCTGCTGGACCCACGTTCTTCTGCTTGACCAACGTTCTTCTGCTTGACCAACGTTCTTCTGCTGGACCAACGTTCTTCTGCTGGACCTACGTTCTTCTGCTGGACCAACGTTCTTCTGCTGGACCAACGTTCTTCTGCTGGACCTACGTTCTTCTGCTGGACCAATGTTCTTCTGCCGGACCAACGTTCTTCTGCCGGACCAACGTTCTTCTGCCGGACCAACGTTCTTCTGCTGGACCAACGTTCTTCTTCTGGACCAGCGTTCTTCTGCCGAACCAACGTTCTTCTGCTGGATCAATGTTCTTCTGCTGGACTAACGTTCTTCTGCTGGACCAACGTTCTTCTGCCGGACCAATGTTCTTCTGCCAGACCAACGTTCTTCTGCTGGACCAACGTTCTTCTGCTCAACCAACGTTCTTCTGCTGGACCAACGTTCTTCTGCCGGACCAACCTTCTTCTGCTGGGACCATTCGAAGCCTTCTTCTGCCTCATGTCTGTAAGGCGATGGCGTGCGGCTGGTAAGGGCAGGAAATCTGGTGCTCAGCAAGACGCTGAGAATTCGATGAAAACCTGTGAAGGAATGTCAAGGTGAGGCGTCATGTTTGAGGCATTTCCTCCTGCAGATTGGGTGACTGCAGAGAAAAAATAAATAGAAAGTATCAGACTTCCAGCGAGCAACCTGACGTCTTTATCTAGAAATGTTAACATGGAATGGAATTCTTCTCATGCTTTTCACTACCTTGCCGAAGGTAAGTATCGGACTTTGGGAAAACCAATCCGTCTTAAAAGCAGGAAAAAAATCCGCCCCTGTCTAGCTAGTCTAAATAAAATGATGACTTACATCACCCCAGCTTGAACTTTCCACCACAATTAGCTAAAGTATCTCAATTTATCTTTTCCTGACAGTTTATGATTTTAAGGAAATTTGAGATGTTTTCTGAAAAAAAAAAAAAAAGTTTCTTAGCACCATCTGCCGGTGTGAAAATTAGCCGTGTGAGGCAAGAAACAAGAAAACAGAAGAGGAGTGTTCCTGGCTGTAATTAGAAGGGAGATCTGACTCTGTGGAGTCTCTCGCCTTGTAGAAGGATTACAAACCCAATGACATTAGAGAAGGAAAACACACAGAACTTCATCTGACTTAGAGCCCAACTCCGGGCAAAGACAAGCAACCGGTGGTCTGGGTCCAAAATGTTGTCACTGTTGTCACCGGAACAGGAAGTGGGGGGAAATCTTCCAATAGGGACACCTTGTCTAGGAGGAGATTTCCCCGTAAACATATCCTCTCACTTCCTGGGAGAGCAAGTGAAGGGAAAACCCTCCAAACCTCTCTGCCAATCCCTCCACTGGCCTCCACTCAGTGTCCTCCACCCTTCTCTGCCAATCCCTCCACTGGCCTCCATTCAGTGTCCTCCACCCCTCTCTGCCAATCCCTCCACTGGCCTCCATTCATTGTCCTCTACCCCTCTCTGCCAATCCCTCCACTGGCCTCCATTCAGTGTCCTCCACCTCTCTCTGCCAATCCCTCCACTGGCCTCCATTCAGTGTCCTCCACCCCTCTCTGCCAATCCCTCCACTGGCCTCCACTCAGTGTCCTCCATCCCTCTCTGCCGATCCCTCCACTGGCCTCCATTCAGCGTCCTCCACCCCTCTCTGCCAATCCCTCCACTGGCTCCCAGTTGCCCAACAGATAAAATTCAAAACATTAACAATAACGTATAAAGCCATTTATAACTCCGCCCCAAATTACATCACCAATCTTGTCTGTAAATATCACCCAAACCCTCTTTGCTCCTCGCAAGACCTCCTACTCTCTAGCCTCCTCCCATGCTCATCTCCAGGACTTCTCCAGAGCTTCCCCATCCTCTGGAACTCTCTACCCCAAATGTATCAGACTGTCGCCTACTCTGCTCACTTTTAGGTGATCTCTGAAAACCGATCTCTTCAGGGAAGTCTATCCCGCCCTCAGCTAATACTGGAATCTTCTACTCTTCCTACCAGCCCCTCCCCCACAGTTACTACCTTTTGTACCACCAGCCCCTCCCTTATAGATTGTAAACTCCAAGGATCAGGGCCTCCCTCCTAGATTGTAAACTCCAAGGATCAGCCCCTCCCTCCTAGATTGTAAACTCCCAGGATCAGCCCCTCCCTCCTAGATTGTAAACTCCAAGGATCAGCCCCTCCCTCCTAGATTGTAAGCTCCCAGGATCAGGCCCTCCCTCCTAGATTGTAAGCTCCAAGGATAAGCCCCTCCCTCCTAGATTGTAAACTCCAAGGATCAGCCCCTCCCTCCTAGATTGTAAACTCCCAGGATCAGCCCCTCCCTCCTAGATTGTAAGCTCCAAGGATCAGCCCCTCCCTCCTAGATTGTAAGCTCTCAGGATCAGGCCCTCCCTCCTAGATTGTAAGCTCCCAGGATCAGCCCCTCCCTCCTAGATTGTAAACGCCAAGGATCAGCCCCTCCCTCCTAGATTGTAAACTCCAAGGATCAGCTCCTCCCTCCTAGATTGTAAGATCCAAGGATCAGCCCCTCCCTCCTAGATTGTAAGCTCCATGGATCAGCCCCTCCCTCCTAGATTGTAAACTCCCAGGATCAGCCCCTCCCTCCTAGATTGTAAGCTCCAAGGATCAGCCCCTCCCTCCTAGATTGTAAGCTCCCAGGATCAGGGCCCTCCCTCCTAGATTCTAAGCTCCCAGGATCAGCCCCTCCCTCCTAGATTGTAAACTCCAAGGATCAGCCCCTCCCTCCTAGATTGTAAACTCCAAGGATCAGCCCCTCCCTCCTAGATTGTAAACTCCAAGGATCAGGGCCCTCCCTTCTAGATTGTAAACACCAAGGATCAGCCCCTCCCTCCTAGATTGTAAACTCAAAGGATCAGCCCCTCCCTCCTAGATTGTAAACTCCCAGGATCAGCCCCTCCCTCCTAGATTGTAAACTCCCGGGATCAGCCCCTCCCTCCTAGATTGTAAGCTCCCAGGATCAGCCCTCCCTCCTAGATTGTAAACTCCCAGGATCAGCCCCTCCCTCCTAGATTGAAAGCTCCTGGGATCAGCCCCTCCCTCCTAAATTGTAAGCTCCCGGGATCAACGCCTCCCTCCTAGATTGTAAGCTCCCAGGATCAGGGCCTCCCTCCTAGATTGTAAGCTCCCGGGATCAACGCCTCCCTCCTAGATTGTAAACTCCCGAGATCAGCTCCTCCCTCCTAGATTGTAAGCTCCCCGGATCAGGGCCTCCCTCCTAGATTGTAAACTCCCGAGATCAGCTCCTCCCTCCTAGATTGTAAGCTCCCCGGATCAGGGCCTCCCTCCTAGATTGTAAGCTCCCAGGATCAGCTCCTCCCTCCTAGATTGTAAACTCCCAGGATCAGGGCCTCCCTCCTAGATTGTAAACTCCCAGGATCAGCCCCTCCCTCCTAGATTGTAAACTCCCAGGATCAGCCCCTCCCTCCTAGATTGTAAACTCCCAGGATCAGCCCCTCCCTCCTAGATTGTAAACTCCAAGGATCAGCCCCTCCCTCCTAGATTGTAAACTCCCAGGATCAGGCCCTCCCTCCTAGATTGTAAGCTCCCGGGATCAGGCCCTCCCTCCTAGATTGTAAGCTCCCGGGATCAGCTCCTCCCTCCTAGATTGTAAGCTCCCGGGATCAGCCCCTCCCTCCTAGATTGTAAGCTCCCGGGATCAGCCCCTCCCTCCTAGATTGTAAACTTCAAGGATCAGCCCCTCCCTCCTAGATTGTAAGCTCCCAGGATCAGGCCCTCCCTCCTAGATTGTAAGCTCCCAAGATCAGGCCCCTCCCTCCTAAATTGTAAACTCCCAGGATCAGCCCCTCCCTCCTAGATTGTAAGCTCCCAGGATCAGCCCCTCCCTCCTAGATTGTAAACTCCCGAGATCAGCCCCTCCCTCCTAGATTGTAAGCTCCCGGGATCAGCCCCTCCCTCCTAGATTGTAAACTCCAAGGATCAGCCCCTCCCTCCTAGATTGTAAACTCCCAGGATCAGCCCCTCCCTCCTAGATTGTAAGCTCCCCGGATCAGGCCCTCCCTCCTAGATTGTAAGCTCCCAGGATCAGGCCCCTCCCTCCTAAATTGTAAACTCCCAGGATCAGCCCCTCCCTCCTAGATTGTAAGCTCCCAGGATCAGCCCCTCCCTCCTAGATTGTAAACTCCCGAGATCAGCCCCTCCCTCCTAGATTGTAAACTCCCCGGATCAGGCCCTCCCTCCTAGATTGTAAGCTCCCGGGATCAGCTCCTCCCTCCTAGATTGTAAGCTCCCAGGATCAGCTCCTCCCTCCTAGATTGTAAGCTCCCAGGATCAGCCCCTCCCTCCTAGATTGTAAGCTCCCCGGATCAGGCCCTCCCTCCTAGATTGTAAGCTCCCCGGATCAGGCCCTCCCTCCTAGATTGTAAGCTCCCCGGATCAGGCCCTCCCTCCTAGATTGTAAGCTCCCCAGATCAGGCCCCTCCCTCCTAGATTGTAAGCTCCCAGGATCAGGCCCTCCCTCCTAAATTGTAAACTCCCAGGATCAGCCCCTCCCTCCTAGATTGTAAGCTCCCAGGATCAGCCCCTCCCTCCTAGATTGTAAACTCCCGAGATCAGCCCCTCCCTCCTAGATTGTAAGCTCCCCGGATCAGGCCCTCCCTCCTAGATTGTAAGCTCCCGGGATCAGCCCCTCCCTCCTAGATTGTAAGCTCCCCGGATCAGGCCCCTCCCTCCTAGATTGTAAGCTCCCAGGATCAGGCCCTCCCTCCTAAATTGTAAACTCCCAGGATCAGCCCCTCCCTCCTAGATTGTAAGCTCCCAGGATCAGCCCCTCCCTCCTAGATTGTAAACTCCCGAGATCAGCCCCTCCCTCCTAGATTGTAAGCTCCCCGGATCAGGCCCTCCCTCCTAGATTGTAAGCTCCCCGGATCAGGCCCTCCCTCCTAGATTGTAAGCTCCCCGGATCAGGCCCTCCCTCCTAGATTGTAAGCTCCCCGGATCAGGCCCTCCCTCCTAGATTGTAAGCTCCCCGGATCAGGCCCTCCCTCCTAGATTGTAAGCTCCCCGGATCAGGCCCTCCCTCCTAGATTGTAAGCTCCCCGGATCAGGCCCTCCCTCCTAGATTGTAAGCTCCCCGGATCAGGCCCTCCCTCCTAGATTGTAAGCTCCCCGGATCAGGCCCCTCCCTCCTAGATTGTAAACTCCCCGGATCAGGCCCCTCCCTCCTAGATTGTAAGCTCCCGGGATCAGCCCCTCCCTCCTAGATTGTAAGCTCCCCGGATCAGGCCCCTCCCTCCTAGATTGTAAACTCCCAGGATCAGGGCCCTCCCTCCTAGATTGTAAGCTCCCAGGATCAGCCCCTCCCTCCTAGATTGTAAGCTCCCAGGATCAGCCCCTCCCTCCTAGATTGTAAGCTCCCAGGATCAGCCCCTCCCTCCTAGATTGTAAGCTCCCCGGATCAGGCCCTCCCTCCTAGATTGTAAGCTCCCCGGATCAGGCCCTCCCTCCTAGATTGTAAGCTCCCCGGATCAGGCCCTCCCTCCTAGATTGTAAGCTCCCCGGATCAGGCCCCTCCCTCCTAGATTGTAAGCTCCCGGGATCAGCCCCTCCCTCCTAGATTGTAAGCTCCCCGGATCAGGCCCCTCCCTCCTAGATTGTAAACTCCCAGGATCAGGGCCCTCCCTCCTAGATTGTAAGCTCCCAGGATCAGGCCCTCCCTCCTAGATTGTAAGCTCCCAGGATCAGCCCCTCCCTCCTAGATTGTAAACTCCCAGGATCAGCCCCTCCCTCCTAGATTGTAAGCTCCCCGGATCAGGCCCTCCCTCCTAGATTGTAAGCTCCCCGGATCAGGCCCTCCCTCTTAGATTGTAAGCTCCCCGGATCAGGCCCTCCCTCCTAGATTGTAAGCTCCCCGGATCAGGCCCTCCCTCTTAGATTGTAAACTCCCAGGATCAGGCCCCTCCCTCCTAGATTGTAAGCTCCCCGGATCAGGCCCTCCCTCTTAGATTGTAAGCTCCCAGGATCAGGCCCCTCCCTCCTAGATTGTAAGCTCCCAGGATCAGGCCCCTCCCTCCTAGATTGTAAGCTCCCAAGATCAGGCCCCTCCCTCCTAGATTGTAAGCTCCCAGGATCAGGCCCCTCCCTCCTAGATTGTAAGCTCCCAGGATCAGGCCCTCCCTCCTAGATTGTAAGCTCCCCGGATCAGGCCCCTCCCTCCTAGATTGTAAGCTCCCCGGATCAGGCCCTCCTAGCAAACTGTTGGTGCTATATAAATCCTGTATATAATAATAATACTATCAGGCGATGTCAGCGTCAGGAAAAGTAATTTCTCGTATAATACAGCTTGGTGTGGGATGAAGATTTCATGCTGAACATAATAATGGACGGTGGAGAGACGGTGGAGAGGCGGTGGAGAGGCGAGCGGGAGGGTATCTCAGGGTCCTCCACAAACCACACAGAATCTTTCCCAGTATCACCATTTCAAAGGAAATCTCTTCCGCACCAGGCACCGGCTTTTCTTGCACATCTGAGCCTCCCGCCAGTGAAAACACTTCATATTAAGTACCCCGGCAAACCATAACATGTCAGTCCACATTAAACACAACTTTGTGATGGAAGACCTACAAGACGCTGTAAAGTGATCCAAGGCCAGCTATTGCAGCACTCTGGGGGGTAGAAGGACTCGATAAGGAAATCTCCCCGAGCCCCGTACCTGCTCCATATCATGTGATTGAAGGATCCGCACAGGAACATCATGGTCTGGACAATAAAACCGATATCTAAAGAAAATCAATGATGTCAGGTGATGGCTGGGAGTATAATTGGGAAAAGGTGTCAGGCCGAGGGACCATGACCTAGATAGGGAGAGGAGATTTCTGGGAAGTTGATGGGAAACATCTGAGCAGATCACAAACCTGCGATAAGGAATTGGGGGCTTCAATCTGTTCATATTTAAATGCCTCTGACTATTAAAGGACCACTGTAGGAGAATCTTCTGGTACCAGTATGGGGGTGACACCTGTGATGACGGTATGGGGGTGACACCTGTGATGACGGTATGGGGGTGACACCTGTGATGACGGTATGGGGTGATACCTGTGATGACGGTATGGGGGTGACACCTGTGATGACGGTATGGGGGTGATACCTGTGATGACGGTATGGGGGTGATACCTGTGATGACGGTATGGGGTGATACCTGTGATGACGGTATGGGGGTGATGCCTGTGATGATAGTATGGGGGTGATACCTGTGATGACAGTAAGGGGGTGATACCTGTGATGATAGTATGGGGGCGATACCTGTGATGACGGTATGGGGGTGATACCTGTGATGATAGTATGGGGGTGATACCTGTTATGACGGTATGGGGGTGATACCTGTGATGATGGTATGGGGGTGATAACTGTGATGACGGTATGGGAGTAATACCTGTGATGGTAGTACGGGGGTGATACCTGTTATGACGGTATGGGGGTGATACCTGTGATGACGGTATGGGGGTGATACCTGTGATGACGGTATGGGGGTGATACCTGTGATGACGGTATGGGGGTGATGCTTGTGATGATAGTACGGGGGTGATACCTGTGATGACAGTACGGGGGTGATACCTGTGATGACAGTATGGGGGTGATACCTGTGATGGTAGTACGGGGGTGATACCTGTGATGGTAGTACGGGGGTGATACCTGTGATGACGGTATGGGGGTGATACCTGTGATGACGGTATGGGGGTGATGCTTGTGATGATAGTACGGGGGTGATACCTGTGATGACAGTACGGGGGTGATACCTGTGATGATAGTATGGGGGTGATACCTGTGATGACAGTACGGGGGTGATACCTGTGATGATAGTATGGGGGTGATACCTGTTATGACGGTATGGGGGTGATACCTGTGATGACGGTATGGGGGTGATACCTGTGATGATAGTATGGGGGTGATACCTGTTATGACGGTATGGGGGTGATAACTGTGATGACGGTATGGGAGTGATACCTGTGATGGTAGTACGGGGGTGATACCTGTGATGACAGTATGGGGGTGATACCTGTGATGGTAGTACGGGGGTGATACCTGTGATGACAGTATGGGGGTGATACCTGTGATGACAGTATGGGGGTGATACCTGTGATGGTAGTACGGGGGTGATACCTGTGATGGTAGTACGGGGGTGATACCTGTGATGATAGTACGGGGATGATAGCTGGATGGATTGTTCAGCGTCTGGTATATCGGAGAATGAGGCCCAATGGATGGAATGTTCAGCGTCTGGTATATCGGAGAATGAGGCCCAATGGATGGAATGTGCAGCGTCTGGTATATCGGAGAATGAGACCCAATGGATGGAGTGTTCAGCGTCTGGTATATCGGAGAATGAGACCCAATAAATGGAATGTTCAGCGTCTGGTATATCGGAGAATGAGGCCCAATGGATGGAATGTTCAGCGTCTGGTATATTTGAGAATGAGGCCCAATGGATGGAATGTTCAGTGTCTGGTATATCGGAGAATGAGGCCCAATGGATGGAATGTTCAGTGTCTGGTATATCGGAGAATGAGGCCCAATAAATGGAATGTTCAGCGTCTGGTATATCGGAGAATGAGTCCCAATGGATGAAATGTTCAGTGTCTGGTATATCGGAGAATGAGGCCCAATGGATGGAATGTTCAGTGTCTGGTATATTGGAGAATGAGGCCCAGTGGATGGAGTGTTCAGCGTCTGGTATATCGGAGAATGAGGCCCAATGGATGGAATGTTCAGTGTCTGGTATATCGGAGAATGAGGCCCAATGGATGGAATGTTCAGTGTCTGGTATATCGGAGAATGAGGCCCAATGGATGGAATGTTCAGTGTCTGGTATATCGGAGAACGAGGCCCAATTAATGGAATGTTCAGCTTCTGGTATATCGGAGAATGAGGCCCAATGGGTGGAATGTTCAGCGTCTGGTATATCGGAGAATGAGGCCCAATGGATGGAATGTTCAGCGTCTGGTATATCGGAGAATGAGGCCCAATGGATGGAATGTTCAGCGTCTGGTATATCGGAGAATGAGGCCCAATGGATGGAATGTTCAGCGTCTGGTATATCGGAGAATGAGGCCCAGTGGATGGAATGTTCAGTGTCTGGTATATTGGAGAATGAGGCCCAATAAATGGAATGTTCAGCGTCTGGTATATCGGAGAATGAGGCCCAATGGATGGAATGTTCAGCGTCTGGTATATCGGAGAATGAGGCCCAATGGATGGAATGTTCAGCGTCTGGTATATCGGAGAATGAGGCCCAATGGATGGAATGTTCAGCGTCTGGTATATCGGAGAATGAGGCCCAGTGGATGGAATGTTCAGCGTCTGGTATATCGGAGAATGAGGCCCAATGGATGGAATGTTCAGCGTCTGGTATATTGGAGAACAAGGCCCAATGGATGGAATGTTCAGTAGCAAACAAAAGCAGATGGATCAGAGCTTCCACCTTCTCAATCATGTGCCTCTTCAGAATCTCGGCACTCTGGCTGAAAAGGTCTCTGCAATCCTCCAAACATCAGCAGTCACAGTGAAAAGCCGATGCCAAGGTATATCTTTATTCCATATTGGGGATAACAGCCATATAGAAAACTAATGCATTTCAGGCGACTTTCTTCTCTCATCGACTTTATTTTATGTGGACTCTTGTGTGGCCATAACCCAACCCAACTTGAATACTCTAGAAATGAGGAACTAGAACCGAAATCCAGTATACGTTTGATAAATACATATTTTCTGTCTTGGAGAAGCATAACTTATACCGTCAAGGTTTGGCTCTAGGTTTGAGGTTAGGGTTTGACAGTGGCCAACTCCCCAGAAACCCCTCCCCCGGAGACTCCCACCATCCTCTAGCAATTGATATTTAAGGATTTGCATTATGTCACCTTTTTTACCAGGGGTCTCCTGGTCAGGACAAATACAGTATGTCCACTTCTTCGGTCCTCCATCAGTGGATGGCCCTATATGTTCCAGAGAGGTTGTGACATCAGCACTGTTCTCTTCAGCATTGTACTGTGAGCCAAGGCTACAATGATGACACACCCCCAGGGGGTGTGTCCATAACAACCTGGGCTCACAGGATGTACCTTCAAGGACAATGGACATCCTTCAACCTGGAAGATGGCTGATACTACAGAACAGAAGAAGAAGACGACATGAAGAGGGTAGTACTTGGAAACAGGGCTGGAGGGAGGGAGGTAATTGATTTGAATACATTGGAAAAGGTGGAGATGTGTTTTAAATGCTTGGAAAGTTGCACAAAGACATTCTGAGATGATCCCCTGATGAAGTTCTGCATGTGCTCTGCAGGAACATGTGGTGATACAAAGCTTTCTCTGATTTCCCTTCCCTGGAGAACTCTACACGCCGCGTACACCTGGCTCACATCACACGCCGTTGTCCATGACTCTACACACTACTGAGGTCTTCCATGCATCCGATCCACCACAGCCTGAAGGAAACCCGTGAGGAGGAAGCATGGAGGCTGCCATTGTGGACTTCTTCATTTATGTTGTTATGAAACGTATGGGAATAGGAAGATCTCACCCTTTTCTTTCTGTAACTAGTGATTGGCAGATCTGCCCGGGTCCCAGTCGCTGGCAAGGTTGGCAAACGCCAAAAATCCACAAATTGTGAACTTTGCCGTGAACCCCATTAAAGTCAATGGGAGGCTTGAACATAATTTCTCTCCATTTTCAAGGCATGGGGGGGGGGGCACTGTCCTAGGGTGGGGGGGCACTGTCCTAGGGGACATATATTAAGGTAAAGGTAAAGTAATTGGGAGCAGAAGAACTACTGCAACCAGCATATAACATGAACCTGAAGCATACAAACTAGACTGAGCAATGAAAGACTGCTGATCACATGACCGCTGATCGCTCAGTTCATAGTCTTGTGTGAGCAGAGATCTCTCCAGGGCCTGAACCGGCTCAGTGACGTCAACCAACAGCAGGCTTTATCCCGCTGCCGGCTGAATCTGGGTCACAGAAGTGCATTCCCTGGATCCATAGAGAAGTAAAGTGTTGGCCCATCCATCCATCCATCCATCCACCCAATGTACAAACAGGTGTTATCAGCAAAGCGCCCAATAGGAGTCCTAGTGGAATTGTGCACATATACCCGGGTATATATAGTTTTTATTAGACATACCCCAGGTGGATGTTATATATTTGGGTACATATAGTTATTATTAGACATACCCCAGGTGGATGTTATATACCCGGGTATATATAGTTAGTAATAGACATACCCCAGGTGGATGTTATATATCCGGGTATATATAGTTATTAATAGACATACCCCAGATGGATGTTATATACCCGGGTATGTATAGTTATTAATAGACATACCCCAGATGGATGTTATATACCCGGGTATGTATAGTTATTAATAGACATACCCCAGGTGGATGTTATATACCCGGGTATATATAGTTATTATTAGACATACCCCAGGTGGATGTTATATACCCGGGTATATATAGCCATTAATAGAGATCCCTATGATGAATGCTGGAGCAAGGTCCCATTGCAGGGGCCCCTGAGGATGATGCGTTGTCTCTCTTTGGTTCGGTGACCCGCAGACAGGTTCCATCTGAAGCGGCCGATTTTCGGCTATACCCTGAGACATTCGTGAGGATGATAAAATGTATCACATGACAGGTCCACTTTATATAATCCAAATCTATATTTCACAAAGTGCTTAGTAATCAGAGCCGTGTAACTGAAGATTTGGTGGGGTGCAGGAAAAGGCAGCCCCTCCCCCCACAATATTATGGCTAATTTCAGGATCACCCCACCCTTCGCTGCTCGTTATGGGCCTCTCATCTCCATGAAATAAAGACTTCTCTGGGACTAAAAAGACTTCAGTTTCAAGAATAACTCAGCTGGAGAAATCCAATTCTTGTAAATGGCCTGAGATGGGTGAGAACTGTGGGCAGCGATCCAAGACGTCTTCTGGAGGAACATCTGCTCCGGGGTGGACTCCTCCATCTTCAGGAATACGTCTCGTTTTCAGGCCGGCTTCGTTTTCCTGCTTTCTTTTACTCCTGAGTCATGAGATAGTCCAGCGTAGGAATCTGATGTCTATAGTGTACGTAGTTTACGCTGGGCGGGGGTTGGGGGACATTGACCCCAGGACCAGGACAAATAATATATGTTGGGCTGGTAACAAATTCTGCCCATGACATATGTACCCACAAGGACAGCGCCTGGCACAGGGAAGGCCGTGATGTCATGTGACTGAATGCCGTATTACTGGTGATGATGGCATGGGATTTCTTTGAGTTCCCCTCATGTTGTCATCTTTTTGAGGTTATGGAGTCCCTTTCTATTCACCAATCATCCCTTCCTTCAGATATATAGTATATGTGAACAAGCGTCTTACCAACAACAATGTTGTCACTGGCCCTACCATGACCACCAATCACTGGTGCACTCTTAGCCCACAGGAAGCCATCCCAACCAGGAAAGACCAATTGGGAGTTGGTTGGTTCCCCAGTCCTCCCCTGTAAATCTATGTTCCTCACAAGGTGCTGTCATTGTTTGGGCTCATCTGCTCACACAACGGTTCAGATTTGGCAACGGCAGAGAAAAGTAGAAATGTTGATCCTCATTACAAATTAGAGTCCAAGTCTCATTTTTCCTGGTTAGAGACTGAAGCCAAGACCTGACTGTTACCTGCAGGCAGCATATTTGTATGCAGAGCCTCCAAAAAGGAAGACCTTAACCTCTCTATAATACCTAGAAAAAGTCGGATGACTACCACACACATATAAAGAGTGCAACCCTGGCGACCTTCTGGGGAACGATCTCTTTAATTACATTGTTCCAATTTCATTATCTGGACCATTACAGATCCCCAACCCATCCTCCCTTCCTCCTGAGTCCCAACTCATATAATTTGGGACAGTTGGAAGGTATGATTATTGTCTATGACATGGACACCCATTATATACCAGATGAAGGTCCAGGCATGGACACTCACAATATACCCGGATGAAGGTCCAGGCATGGACACTCACAATATACCCGGATGAAGGTCCAGGCATGGACACTCACAATATACGCGGATGAAGGTCCAGGCATGGACACTCACAATATACCCGGATGCATGACCATAGCATGGACACCCACTATATACTCAGATGAAGGCCAAGGCATGGACACCCACTATATACCCAGATGGATGTTCTTGGCATGGACACTCACTATATACTCGGTTGGATGACCATGACATGGACACTCATTATATACCCAGATGGATGTTCTTGGCGTAGACAACCACTATATACTAGGAATGATGTTCTTGGCATGGACATTCACTATATACTTGGACAGATGTCCTTGGCATGGACACTCAGTATACTGTATACTTGGATGTATGTCCTTGGCATGGACACCTACTATATACTCAGACGGATGACCTTGGCATGGACACCTACTATATACTTGAATGGATGACCGTGGCATGTACACCTACTATATACTCAGACGGATGACCTTGGCATGGACACCCACTATATACTCAGACGGATGACCTTGGCATGGACACCTACTATATACTTGGATGGATGACCATGGCATGGACACCTACTATATACTCAGACGGATGACCTTGGCATGGACACCCACTATATACTCAGACGGAGGACCTTGGCATGGACACCCACTATATACTCAGACAGATGACCTTGGCATGGACACCCACTATATACTCAGACGGATGACCTTGGCATGGACACCCACTATATACTTGGATGGATGACCGTGGCATGGACACCTACTATATACTCAGACGGATGACCTTGGCATGGACACCTACTATATACTTGGATGGATGACCGTGGCATGGACACCTACTACATACTCAGACGGATGACCTTGGCATGGACACCTACTATATACTTGGATGGATGACCGTGGCATGGACACCTACTATATACTCAGACGGATGACCTTGGCATGGACACCTACTATATACTTGGATGGATGACCGTGGCATGGACACCTACTACATACTCAGACGGATGACCTTGGCATGGACACCTACTATATACTTGGATGGATGACCGTGGCATGGACACCTACTATATACTCAGACGGATGACCTTGGCATGGACACCCACTATATACTTAGACGGAGGACCTTGGCATGGACACCCACTATATACTCAGACAGATGACCTTGGCATGGACACCCACTATATACTCAGACGGATGACCTTGGCATGGACACCCACTATATACTTGGATGGATGACCGTGGCATGGACACCTACTACATACTCAGACGGAGGACCTTGGCATGGACACCTACTACATACTCAGACGGATGACCTTGGCATGGACACCCACTATATACTCAGACGGATGACCTTGGCATGGACACCCGTTATATACTCAGACGGAGGACCTTGGCATGGACACCCACTATATACTTGGATGGATGACCGTGGCATGGACACCTACTACATACTCAGACGGAGGACCTTGGCATGGACACCTACTACATACTCAGACGGATGACCTTGGCATGGACACCCACTATATACTCAGACGGATGACCTTGGCATGGATGCTCACTATATTCTTGGACGGATGACCTTGGCATGGACACCTACTATATACTCAGACGGATGACCTTGGCATGGACACCCACTATATACTCAGACGGATGACCTTGGCATGGACACCCACTATATACTCAGACGGATGACCTTGGCATGGACACCCACTATATACTCAGACGGATGACCTTGGCATGGACACCCACTATATACTCAGACGGATGACCTTGGCATGGACACCCACTATATACTCAGATGGATGACCTTGGCATGGACACCCACTATATACTCAGATGGATGACCTTGGCATGGACACCCACTATATACTCAGACGGATGACCTTGGCATGGACACCCACTATATACTCAGACGGATGACCTTGGCATGGACACCCACTATGTTCTTGGATGGATGACCTTGGCATGGACACCCACTATACTTGGATGGATGATGACATGGCTGCTGTACTGCAGTGCTGGTTTGTAAATTCAGGCGAAATGTGTGTCATTCTCTTCGTTTCATCACTGGAATCCCCATGTGAAGTGTGAGAGTTAATTGCTCTACATACCTTCTGACTTCTCCAGTTACACAAGGAGGACAAACAGCAGACTAAGACTTGGCTCCATTTCAAGATATTTGGGTGCAGATTGTGGCTTTGAGCGGCTGCTCACTGGAACATCCTTTCCTTGGATGAAGGATTCTTCCACCCACTGAAAATATCTTGCTGACTCAGAAGAAGTAATATGGGCTTTTCCCAGGCCACATACGCAGACAAGGCCTTGCCACAGATGACAGCCATGCTGGTTCTTGTCCAATTTATCGTTACTATGCTTCGCCGGGGTAAAAAACTCATCAAAATATTTCTTCTTTTTACTCATAACGCCAATATTCACATAAAAATGATCTCTTTTGGTTTGCTGACAAAGAAAACAAGTGTCATTTCTAGAGAATAACTGATTCTGAAGGTTTATATCAGGAATTCTCTACTTCAGTCCCTATTCATTACAGCAAAATACAGAATATATTGCACATTCTGGACACTGATTGGTCGGAGTTTACCTCAAGGGACTCAATGGAAGAACCGCTGAGAGCCTGAACAGTGTTCATTCAAGGGATAGAAGGAAAGCCCACACAATACCCCACCTGATTGTCCCTGCATACGTCCTCTAATAAATCTCCATGTAGACACCTTTTTGAAGCTTCTCTTTGGGACCATAGCCTGCATGTAGGCAGGTGTAGGCTGCAGTATCCCCTCCAGCCTGAAGGTGGCACTGGAGCAGTTCTTCAGGCTGGCGGGAGCCCATAAACCTGAAGGTGGCACTGGAGCATTTCTTCAGGCCGGCGGGATCCCATAAACCTGAAGGTGGCACTGGAGCAGTTCTTCAGGCCGGCGGGAGCCCATAAACCTGAAGGTGGCACTGGAGCATTTCTTCAGGCTGGCGGGAGCCCATAAACCTGAAGGTGGTACTGGAGCATTTCTTCAGGAGCCCATAAACCTGAAGGTGGCACTGGAGCATTTCTTCAGGCCGGCAGGAGCCCATAAACCTGAAGGAGGCACTGGAGCATTTCTTCAGGAGCCCATAAACCTGAAGGTGGCACTGGAGCATTTCTTCAGGCCGGCGGGAGCCCATAAACCTGAAGGTGGCACTGGAGCAGTTCTTCAGTCTGGCGGGAGCCCATAAACCTGAAGGTGGCACTGGAGCATTTCTTCAGGCCGGCGGGAGCCCATAAACCTGAAGGTGGCACTGGAGCAGTTCTTCAGTCTGGCGGGAGCCCATAAACCTGAAGGTGGCACTGGAGCATTTCTTCAGGCCGGCGGGAGCCCATAAACCTGAAGGTGGCACTGGAGCAATTCTTCAGGAGCCCATAAACCTGAAGGTGGCACTGGAGCATTTCTTCAGGCCGGCAGGAGCCCATAAACCTGAAGGTGGCACTGGAGCATTTCTTCAGGCCGGCAGGAGCCCATAAACCTGAAGGTGGCACTGGAGCAGTTCTTCAGGCTGGCAGGAGCCCATAAACCTGAAGGTGGCACTGGAGCATTTCCTCAGGCCGGCGGGAGCCCATTGAGGAATAACTGTCATCTTCAGTCATCATGAGGAGGACGGCAGTCCTATTGGATACTAAAGTCCCATGAGATTTGGACAGCCATCTTGACAGAAGTTCCTATAAATAGTGGAATACTACTTCATCTGGTGTGCCCCCACTGTGGGGATAGGATAAGGGCGGAGGCCCCCACTGTGGGAATAAGATAGGGGCGGAGGCCCCCACTGTGGGGATAGGATAAGGGCGGAGGCCCCCACTGTGGGAATAAGATAAGGGCGGAGGCCCCCACTGTGGGAATAAGATAAGGGCGGAGGCCCCCACTGTGGGAATAAGATAGGGGCGGAGGCCCCCACTGTGGGAATAAGATAAGGGCGGAGGCCCCCACTGTGGGAATAAGATAGGGGCGGAGGCCCCCACTGTGGGAATAAGATAGGGGCGGAGGCCCCCACTGTGGGAATAAGATAGGGGCGGAGGCCCCCACTGTGGGAATAAGATAGGGGCGGAGGCCCCCACTGTGGGGATAAGATAGGGGCGGAGGCCCCCACTGTGGGAATAAGATAGGGGCGGAGGCCCCCACTGTGGGAATAAGATAGGGGCGGAGCCCCCACTGTGGGAATTAGATAGGGGCGGAGGCCCCACTGTGGGAATAACATAGGGGCGGAGGCCCCACTGTGGGAATTAGATAGGTGCGGAGCCCCCACTGTGGGAATTAGATAGGGGCGGAGACCCCACTGTGGGAATAACATAGGGGCGGAGCCCCCACTGTGGGAATAAGATAGGGGCGGAGGCCCCCACTGTGGGAATAAGATAGGGGCGGAGGCCCCCACTGTGGGAATAAGATAGGGGCGGAGGCCCCCACTGTGGGAATAACATAGAGGCGGAGGCCCCCACTGTGGGAATTAGATAGGGGCGGAGGCCCCACTGTGGGAATAACATAGGGGCGGAGCCCCCACTGTGGGAATTAGATAGGGGCGGAGGCCCCCACTGTGGGAATTAGATAGGGGCGGAGGCCCCCACTGTGGGAATTAGATAGGGGCGGAGGCCCCCACTGTGGGAATTAGATAGGGGCGGAGACCCCACTGTGGGAATAACATAGGGGCGGGGCCCCCACTGTGGGAATTAGACAGGGGCGGAGCCCCCACTGTGGGAATTAGATAGGGGTGGAGGCCCCCACTGTGGGAATTAGATAGGTGCGGAGCCCCCACTGTGGGAATTAGATAGGGGCGGAGACCCCACTGTGGGAATAACATAGGGGCGGGGCCCCCACTGTGGGAATTAGACAGGGGCGGAGCCCCCACTGTGGGAATTAGATAGGGGCGGAGGCCCCCACTGTGGGAATTAGACAGGGGCGGAGCCCCCACTGTGGGAATTAGATAGGTGCGGAGCCCCCACTGTGGGAATTAGATAGGGGCGGAGGCCCCACTGTGGGAATAACATAGGGGCGGAGCCCCCACTGTGGGAATTAGATAGGGGCGGAGGCCCCCACTGTAGGAATTAGATAGGGGCGGAGGCCCCACTGTGGGAATTAGATAGGGGTTAGATAGGGGCGGAGGCCCCCACATGACACTAGTACTCACCCTGATGATAACCCCGACCCTATCCCTTTCCCTCTTCACCAATCAGTCTGCAACCAATCGAATTGCCCTGTCTAGCAGTTCACGGTGAATATATGGTAAGCTGCGGAGCCTAAACCTCCTATTAACCCCTTATGGGAACCCTAAACTTAGGATTCATGTACCCTGCAGCTGATAAACTCACATTCAGGAGATGTTCTGCGTTTTTTTCAGAAGTCCCTGAACTCTCCTTAATGTTCTCCTGTCCATGTGCACATCGTCCTTTACAGGCAGTTGAGTTTATAGTCGTTTTTTTTAATGCACCAAACTTGCGTTCAGGAGTAGATTTTATCAGCATTTCAAGCGCTTGTAAACGTATGTAAACGCTTGTAAACGTATGTAAACGTATGTAAACGCTTGTAAACATATGTAAACGCTTGTAAACGTATGTAAACGCTTGTAAACGTATGTAAACGCTTGTAAACGTATGTAAACGTATGTAAACGTATGTAAACGCTTGTAAACGTATGTAAACGTATGTAAACGCAAGTGTGTTTATAAGCGTTTGTGTTTAGAAGCATTTTTTAACTGTTCCATATCCAGATGCTGTCCGGAGCCTTTTTTCATCATCAGAAATGCATGCACAGCATTCTCCATGTATTCATATGGACCCGGTACACCAGCGCAGTCAGTTCCAGGTGTTGCGTGAAAGAAACAATGGTAGAACGTGCCGCATTATGTTCATGATGGGATCCATAGTGAATACAACCAGAAAAGACAGGGAGTCTCCACACATTCTGCTCCCCCCACTTCTGCTCTCTCCGCTTCTGCTCTCTCTGCTTCTGCTCTCCCTGCTTCTGCTCTCCCCGCTTCTGCTCTCCCTGCTTCTGCTCTCTCCGCTTCTGCTCTCTCCGCTTCTGCTCTCTCTGCTTCTGCTCTCTCCGCTTCTGCTCTCCCCGCTTCTGCTCTCTCTGCTCCTGCTCTTCCTACTTCCGCTCTCCCCGCTTCTGCTCCCTCTGCTCCTGCTCTTCCTACTTCTGCTCTCTCTGCTTCTGCTCTCTCTGCTTCTGCTCTCTCTGCTCCTGCTCTTCTTACTTCCGCTCTCTCTGCTTCTGCTCTCTCTGCTTCTGCTCTCTCTGCTTCTGCTCTCTCTGCTTCTGCTCTCTCTGCTTCTGCTCTCTCTGCTCCTGCTCTTCCTACTTCTGCTCTCTCTGCTTCTGCTCTCTCTGCTTCTGCTCTCTCTGCTCCTGCTCTTCCTACTTCCGCTCTCTCTGCTTCTGCTCTCTCTGCTTCTGCTCTCTCTGCTCCTGCTCTTCCTACTTCCGCTCTCTCTGCTTCTGCTCTCTCTGCTTCTGCTCTCTCTGCTCCTGCTCTTCCTACTTCTGCTCTCTCTGCTTCTACTCTCTCTGCTTCTGCTCTCTCTGCTCCTGCTCTTCCTACTTCTGCTCTCTCTGCTTCTGCTCTCTCTGCTCCTGCTCTTCCTACTTCTGCTCTCTCTGCTCCTGCTCTTCCTACTTCTGCTCTCTCTGCTTCTGCTCTCTCTGCTCCTGCTCTTCCTACTTCTGCTCTCTCTGCTTCTGCTCTCTCTGCTCCTGCTCTTCCTACTTCTGCTCTCTCTATTTCTCTCAATATGTCTGAAATAGTTAATTATTTACTATTTTTCAGTGCATTCTGGGCATTTGGGAGGGTCTCCTGAGGTTATAATGCTTCTGAACGCAAATGCGCATAAACACGGCTAAACGCGGTATGCAAACGCAGCTAAACTGACGTTTTTTAACCTCCGTTTTCCAGCAGTCAGTTTCCATCATTCAGAAGAGTTTTCCAAACGCCCCGCCATGTACATGAGCCCTTCGTTGTACCCCGTCTAATATCCTATTGATCCCCCAACACTAATCTCTGTGCTATTGTTAATGATGGAGACTTACATCTTAGCAATGGCAAAATTGATCATTTATCAGCAAAATCCCTGACCCCCCCAATGTGTGTCATTCCATCCCCAGACCCCCCACCCCCTCCACAGTGACTCCTCCAGGTTATATAAGCCATTGTAGGTCCTGCAGAGACTCATGATTGGTACTGAGCTGGTTTGGTGCCTCTAGTTCCTGCGTGTGGCACTTCTTGGTGAAATTGGCTGCTAACATTCTCTTTAGTGGCCCAAACTGTCACGCCCCCTGAGCTGTGCCACGTGGCCTTGGTCAAGTGATCCACAATGGATTATCATTACTGCAGAGCCAAATGTGAAGGCATTTCATTGGCTAATACATCATGTAACATAGACTGCTGCCATACTTTTTATATAAAGTCCTTGTTGTGTCTCAGTGCTGCTAATCTCCTGCAGCCTCTTTCATCCATTTCCAGTCTACATTCACTCACGTCAGTGTTGCCTTCCTGGGGAACAATGTCCGCATAGTGTATGTCAGCACAACTGCTTTTAGTTTCTGGTTGCATGTGACAGGTGACAACCCTGGAGCACAACTGGGAGATGGGGCAGAGCGTTGTCACCCTATAACAGGAAGTGTCCAAATAAAGACTTCCACGGCAGGATCTCTTGGAAGGCATTGTTTATTAAGATTTAGAGGGATTGAAAACAACTTTTGAAGTGAGATTGGTGATCCTGCCTAGACTGGAAATTAGTTGTTATACCTAAACTGGGATTTCTCTTCAGTCCCTGTCCTTGCTGATGGTTGTACATCAGCAGGGGCGGACTGACCATTTGGGAACAAGGGCCCGGGGTCAGTAGGGGGCCCCATGAGATGTCCCTGGTACCTTTCATAGGCTTTTTTGGGTGTGTTTTGAGTGTGGGCGAGGACACAGGGGCCCCATGATCCCCTATTGCCCAGGGGGCCCCATGAGTTGCCAGTCCACCCCTGGTCACTAGTACTGTTAGTATACAGCGTTTATGTATTTTGTGCGACAATTACATCAGCATTCAGTAGACATATATTCCTCAACCAGTAGATGGCAGTGTTTATAAGTTGGTAGCTGCATCTATGGTAAACTCTATTGTCTTTTCTCTGAATAAAGTTTCCTGTTTCCTGGTTGTGGTGAAGCAGAAAGACACATGTGGACTGCGCACCGTCCCTTCTGTAGTTCTATATGCAGATTTCCTAATAATTACTTTATATAATATATACATATAAGGACTGTGATAGTTCCATGACACTATACAGTACGGTCCATGGAGCTATGAACATTTGGAACCAATGATTCTGCATATTGAGTGATCTGAGCATGTGTGTCCTCAGAGGATAGCAACCCAATAGACGGGAAGAACTGGGCCTCATTCACACCGGCCTAGACATTTCTAGGCATGTAATGATTGTAAATGGTAGAATTCATGCTCTGCGATCTTCCGTACATCTAAATGAACAGAAACACTCAGAGATGCAGGAGAACCTGATCTGGGAAGCCATGAAGTTCTACATCCAGGATGTCAATATGGCCTTCGGATTGGTTAATGAAAGGATCCCTGTGCCATCTCTGCACATCCCATGCTATATATACTGTTCATAGAGGGACTCAGATCCTACAACATCTTCTCCCGGAGTCCTCCTGACCTCACACAGAAGGAAAGGATCCCTGTCCAATCTCTGGGCATCCAAAGCTATATATAACATTCATAGAGGGACTCAGATCCTACAACATCGTCTCCCGGAGTCCTCCTGACCTCACACAGAAGGAAAGGATCCCTGTCCAATCTCTGGGCATCCAAAGCTATATATAAAGTTCATAGAGGGACTCAGATCCTACATCTTCTCCCACAGTCCTCCTGACCTCACACAGAAGGAAAGGATCCCTGTGCCATCTCTGGGCATCCATTGCTATATATACTGTTCATAGAGGGACTCAGATCCTACAATGTCTTCTAGGGGAGAGACTCAGATCCTACAACGTCTTCTAGGGGAGAGACTCAGATCCTACAACGTCTTCTAGGGGAGAGACTCAGATCCTACAACGTCTTCTAGGGGAGAGACTCATATCCTACAACGTCTTCTAGGGCAGAGACTCAGATCCTACAATGTCTTCTAGGGGAGAGACTCAGATCCTACAACGTCTTCTAGGGGAGAGACTCATATCCTACAACGTCTTCTAGGGCAGAGACTCAGATCCTACAACGTCTTCTAGGGGAGAGACTCAGATCCTACAACGTCTTCTAGGGGAGAGACTCAGATCCTACAACGTCTTCTAGGAGAGAGACTCAGATCCTACAACGTCTTCTAGGGGAGAGACTCAGATCCTACAACGTCTTCTAGGGCAGAGACTCAGATCCTACAAGGTCTTCTAGGGGAGAGACTCAGATCCTACAATGTCTTCTAGGGGAGAGACTCAGATCCTACAATGTCTTCTAGGGGAGAGACTCAGATCCTACAACGTCTTCTAGGGGAGAGACTCAGATCCTACAACGTCTTCTAGGGGAGAGACTCAGATCCTACAACGTCTTCTAGGGGAGAGACTCAGATCCTACAACGTCTTCTAGGGGAGAGACTCAGATCCTACAACGTTTTCTAGGGGAGAGACTCAGATCCTACAACGTCTTCTAGGGGAGACACTCAGATCCTACAATGTCTTCTAGGGGAGACACTCAGATCCTATGTCTTCTCCTGACTTCACACAGAAGGAATCTGAAACATAGAGTCATTGTTCTAGATATTCATTCAGAGAAATATTCAGATCGCTGATGGCTTTTAGGAGGATTTCATATTGAATATTCGGTGACCTTGGTATGTAGTCAGCTTTCTGAATCTTCCAGGAACCTTCCTGGAGATGATCTGTTCCAGGGAGAAAGTGATGTAAATGAGGGAAATTGTTACCTACAGTATCAGGGACAATCCTACAGCCTACAGGACGTCCATCTAATGAGATTCCTGTGAAAAACCAATTACGGAAGGAATCGAACATTGATGGAAATGGGTCATTGTGCGGGAATGTCTGCCTTCTCATCGGAATTCCAGTTCAGCTTTTATTTTCTCTTTGGTGAAGACTTGCAGGAAATGAGCCATTGTTCATCTCACTACCTTGTTGTAGAATAAAATGAGGAGCTTGACCTGGGTCAGGTTGGATATTTCCATCTCTCATCCCTCTTTCTAATTTCTTTTGTCTTAGTAATTCCCAATTTTATCCACCTGGTCTTCCAATTCCCTAATTGCTATGTGCAGCCGGCACCTTAATCTCCTTTGTGTGTCTCGCTCTTCCTATAGGGCCACCTGGGGGATGTGTGAAGGGGATTTGGGTGTAGCCAGGTGTGTGGTCTATGGACATAATGTGACTTCCAGAGGTAATTCATCATGAAGAGCTCACAATGGAGGGAAGCAGAGCTCTGGGAGATCAAACGACGGCTCCAGGTCTTCATTTTTCTTCTGGCCAGTGAAGCCAAACAAAAGGGAGTTTCTTTATCATAATGACTTGTCCTAAGTCTACTAATGACCCCCCACATTCTGAAGGACTTGACAAGGTTCCCCCGGTGTCTGTAATGGGAAATTGTCCTAAGTCTACTAATGACCCCCCACATTCTGAAGGACTTGACAAGGTTCCCCCGGTGTCCGTAACGGGAAATTGTCCTAAGTCTACTAATGACCCCCCACATTCTGAAGGACTTGACAAGGTTCCCCTGGTGTCCGTAACGGGAAATTGTCCTAAGTCTACTAATGACCCCCCACATTCTGAAGGTTCCCCTGGTGTCCGTACCTGGAAATTACTTTTGTTCATTAATTAAGATCTTCAAAAAGCTTTATTGTTTATTATAGCTGAACAGACAGATGTAAAGGACACAAATGAATGGGAGTTTATATCCATTAAGTGCACGTGGGGTCATCCACCTGGTTGTTCTGTGGGGTAAGGCTGTGCAATTCTCAGAACTGGATGGACAGAGATACACCTCCTGCATTTCGTCTGTGTGGTTAGCTGTTTGCCTGTAGATTGGCTTTAATGTATTTTCTATATTTCTATGACCCTGACATACATACGTACCCAGGGGTGGACTGACAACTCATGGGGCCCCCGGGCAATAGGGGATCATTGGGCCCCTATGTCCTCACCCACACTCAAACCACACCCAAAAAAGCCTATGAAAGGTACCATGGACATCTCATGGGGCCCCCTACTGACCCCAGGCCCTCGGGCACTGCCTGAGTTCCCCAATGGTCAGTCCGCCCCTGTACATACCTTTGTCCCAGACCCACCGCTTGCCCTATCCAGGAGGCCTGCCCTTACACCTCTTTCCCTGTTTCCCCTGGGGATGATGATGGGGTATACGAGGGCACAGAGTGCCTGTAGGCAGGGGCGGAGTGACAACTCTTGGGGCCCCAGGCAATAGGGGATCATGGGGCCCCTATGTCCTCGCCCACACTCAAATCACACCCAAAAAAGCCTATGAAAGGTTCCAGGAACATCTCATGGGGCCCCCTACTGACCCCAGGCCCTCGGGCAGTGCCTGAGTTCCCCAATGGTCAGTCCACCCCTGTACATACCTTTGTCCCAGACCCACCGCTTGCCCTATCCAGGAGGCCTGCCCTTACACCTCTTTCCCTGTTTCCCCTGGGGATGATGACGGGGTATACGAGGGCACAGAGTGCCTGTAGGCAGGGGCGGAGTGACAACTCTTGGGGCCCCCGGGCAATAGGGGATCATGGGGCCCCTGTGTCCTTGCCCAAACTCAAAAAAGCCTATGAAAAAGGTACCAGGGGCATCTCATGGGGCCCCCTACTGACCCCGGGCCCTCGGGCAGTGCCCGAGTTCCCCAATGGTCAGTCCGCCCCTGTACATACCTTTGTCCCAGACCCACCGCTTGCCCTATCCAGGAGGCCTGCTCTTACACCTCTTTCCCTGTTTCCCCTGGGGATGATGACGGGGTATACGAGGGCACAGCGTGCCTGTAGGAGATCTGGTTCGGAATATCTTGGAAGCAGATGCAGAGCTGGAGCAGGCCAACCGGCAGTAAGAAGATCCTGGATGTCGGATGCGTGGTTAGAGGGGCAGAGGTCGGCAACACCCGGGCAGCAGGAGTGCAAAGTCGGGAACCAGGAGCAGGGTCAGAGCCAGGCCAAGGTCAGTCTCGGGAAAGCAGGAGGAGTACCGGAACAGCAAGCAGGAAGCAAGGTCGGGTCACAAGCCGGAGTCAGCAACAGAGGTTCAGGAACAAGCAGGATGAACATGCCGGGTCGGGATACAGATGAGTTTCAGGTCACAAGCAGGAGGAGATGATGACCACTCGGCAGTTCACCTGATTCCTGTAAAATAGACCATTAGGCACCAAAGTCCATCAAACGAGCACGCTCACATACGTGACCAAGTGCACGACCCTAATGCCTGCACGCACGCGCATGTATATGCACACGTGCCCATATAGGTGCGCATAGGGTCCTAATGCTGCGCACAGTTCCATGGACTGTTCTGACCGTCACCCTGAGCATGACTTTCCTGACAGCCTGCATACCATAATAATAATCGTAATGATCTGTGATAAACTGTGATGGATTACAAGAGGACTACTGCTTGCCTACCATAATAATAATAATAATAATATTCTCCTAATATAATAATAATAATAATAATAATATTCTCCTAATATAATAATAATAATAATATTTATTCTCCTAATATAATAATAATAATAATAATAATATTATCCTAATATAATAATAATAATATTCTCCTAATATAATAATAATATTCTCCTAATATAATAATAATAATAATAATATTCTCCTAATATAATAATAATAATATTCTCCTAATATAATAATAATAATAATAATAATAATAATATTCTCCTAATATAATAATAATAATAATAATAATATTAATATTCTCCTAATATAATAATAATAATAGTATTCTCCTAATATAATAATAATAATAATAATATTCTCCTAATATAATAATAATAATAATAATAATATTCTCCTAATATAATAATAATATTCTCCTAATATAATAATAATAATAATATTCTCCTAATATAATAATAATAATATTCTCCTAATATAATAATAATAATAATATTAATATTCTCCTAATATAATAATAATAATAGTATTCTCCTAATATAATAATAATAATAATAATATTCTCCTAATATATTAATAATAATAATAATATTCTCCTAATATAATAATAATAATAATATTCTCCTAATATAATAATAGTAATAATATTCTCCTAATATAATAATAATAATAATAATATTCCCCTAATATAATAATAATAATATTCCCCTAATATAATAATAATAATATTCCCCTAATATAATAATAATAATAATATTCTCCTAATATAATAATAATAATAATATTCTCCTAATATAATAATAATAATATTCTCCTAATATAATAATAATAATAATATTTATTCTCCTAATATAATAATAATATTCTCCTAATATAATAATAATAATATTCTCCTAATATAATAATAATAATAATATTTATTCTCCTAATATAATAATAATATTCTCCTAATATAATAATAATAATAATAATATTTATTCTCCTAATATAATAATAATATTCTCCTAATATAATAATAATAATAATAATATTCTCCTAATATAATAATAATAATATTCTCCTAATATAATAATAATAATAATAATATTTATTCTCCTAATATAATAATAATAATAATAATAATATTATCCTAATATAATAATAATAATAATAATAATAATAATAATATTCTCCTAATATAATAATATTAATAATATTTATTCTCCTAATATAATAATAGTAATAATATTCTCCTAATATAATAATAATAATATTCTCCTAATATAATATTAATAATAATAATATTCTCCTAATATAATAATAATAATATTCTCTTAATATAATAATAATAATAATATTCTCTTAATATAATAATAATAATATTCTCCTAATATAATAATAATAATAATATTCTCCTAATATAATAATAATAATAATAATATTTATTCTCCTAATATAATAATAATAATAATAATATTTATTCTCCTAATATAATAATAATAATAATATTTATTCTCCTAATATAATATTAATAATAATAATATTCTCCTAATATAATAATAATAATATTAATAATAATATTGGCAATATTAATATTCTCCTAATATATTATAATAATAATAATAATAATCTCATAATAATATTACTCTCATAATAATATAATAATATTCTCCTAAAAATATAATAATAATATTATCTTAATATAATAATATTAATAATAATAATAATAATAATAATTTCATAATAATTATAATATTGACAATAATAATATTATCCTAATATATAATAATAATAATCTCATAATAATATTACTCTCAAAATAATAATAATCTCATAATAATATAATAATATTCTCATAATAATAATATCTCCTAATATAATAATAATAATAATAATAATAATCATATTCTCCTAATATATTAATAATAATCTTTGATAAACTACAATGGATTACAGGATAACCACCGATTGCCTACCATTGTAATAATAT
Organism: Staurois parvus; assembly: GCF_062004578.1. Taxonomy (NCBI): domain Eukaryota; kingdom Metazoa; phylum Chordata; class Amphibia; order Anura; family Ranidae; genus Staurois; species Staurois parvus. The sequence continues at coordinate 54,067 of NW_028319804.1, forward strand.
TAAGTGAGAATAATAATAAATATTTACAAAAATAAAAGTCGATAAAAAAATAACAGCCAAATATGTTAAACATCTGCAGCCTAAAACAGTGAAGATAGTATGGCCCAAATCTGTGTCAGTAGAATCCGCATGCAAAGAGATTGGTGCAAGATAGACAGGATCAGCTTGTCAGACTCCAGTAGACTTCAACAAAATGGCGGCCGTCTGCACACTGACACCGACGGCCTGTTGCATAAATGTGAATGAAATGAGTAAAAGATGCTTCAGCTCCTATTCTCCACCCGTAAGGAACTCCTCAGACACGTTTCTCCCATTTTGGGGGTTAATCGTTCATTCACATTTATGTAACAGGGTTGAGTATGTGCAGATGGCCCCCATTGGCCACCATTGTGTTGAATGTCTGTCCCATCCTGGAAATGACCACTTTTCCAAGGCCGAGATTCTGACCATTTACACACCGGCCTTTTCCAGGGCCGAGATTCTGACCACTCACACACCGGCCTTTTCCAAGGCCAAGATTCTGACCACTCACACACCGGCCAGTTCCAAGGCCGAGATTCTGACCATTTTCACACCGGCCTTTTCCAAAGCCGAGATTCTGACCACTCACACACCGGCCTTTTCCAAGGCCGAGATTCTGACCACTCACGCACCGGCCTTTTCCAAGGCTGAGATTCTGACCACTCACACACTGGCCTTTTCCAAGGCTGAGATTCTGACCACTCACGCACCGGACTTTTCCAAGGCAGAGATTTTGACCAAGGCCGAGATTCTGACCACTCACACACCGGCCTTTTCCAAGGCCTAGATTCTGACCACTCACACACTGGCCAGTTCCAAGGCCTAGATTCTGACCACTCACACACCGGCCTTTTCCAAGGCCGAGATTCTGACCACTCACACACCGGCCTTTTCCAAGGCCGAGATTCTGACCACTCACACACCGGCCAGTTCCAAGGCCAAGATTCTGACCACTCACGCACCGGCCTTTTCCGAGGCCGAGATTCTGACCACTCACGCACCGGCCTTTTCCAAGGCCGAGATTCTGACCACTCACGCACTGGCCTTTTCCGAGGCCGAGATTCTGACCACGCACGCACCGGCCATTTCCGAGGCCGAGATTCTGACCACTCACGCACCGGCCATTTCCGAGGCTGAGATTCTGACCACTCACGCACCGGCCTTTTCCGAGGCCGAGATTCTGACCACTCACGCACCGGCCTTTTCCGAGGCCGAGATTCTGACCACGCACGCACCGGCCATTTCCGAGGCTGAGATTCTGACCACTCACGCACCGGCCATTTCCGAGGCTGAGATTCTGACCACGCACACACTGGCTGTTTCCAAGGCCGAGATTCTGACCAAGGCCGAGATTCTGACCACTCACGCACCGGCCTTTTCCGAGGCCGAGATTCTGACCACTCACGCACCGGCCATTTCCGAGGCTGAGATTCTGACCACTCACGCACCGGCCATTTCCGAGGCTGAGATTCTGACCACGCACACACTGGCCGTTTCCAAGGCCGAGATTCTGACCAAGGCCGAGATTCTGACCACTCACGCACCGGCCTTTTCCGAGGCCGAGATTCTGACCACTCACGCACCGGCCTTTTCCGAGGCTGAGATTCTGACCACGCACGCACCGGCCATTTCCGAGGCCTAGATTCTGACCACTCACGCACCGGCCATTTCCGAGGCTGAGATTCTGACCACGCACGCACCGGCCATTTCCGAGGCCGAGATTCTGACCACTCACGCACCGGCCATTTCCGAGGCTGAGATTCTGACCACGCACACACTGGCCGTTTCCAAGGCCGAGATTCTGACCAAGGCTGAGATTCTGACCACTCACGCACCGGCCTTTTCCGAGGTTGAGATTCTGACCACTCACGCACCGGCCTTTTCCGAGGCTGAGATTCTGACCACGCACGCACCGGCCATTTCCGAGGCTGAGATTCTGACCACTCACGCACCGGCCATTTCCGAGGCTGAGATTCTGACCACTCACGCACCGGCCTTTTCCGAGGCCGAGATTCTGACCACTCACGCACCGGCCTTTTCCGAGGCTGAGATTCTGACCACGCACGCACCGGCCATTTCCGAGGCTGAGATTCTGACCACTCACGCACCGGCCATTTCCGAGGCTGAGATTCTGACCACTCACGCACCGGCCTTTTCCGAGGCCGAGATTCTGACCATTCACGCACCGGCCTTTTCCGAGGCTGAGATTCTGACCACGCACCGGCCATTTCCGAGGCTGAGATTCTGACCACTCACGCACCGGCCATTTCCGAGGCTGAGATTCTGACCACGCACACACTGGCCGTTTCCAAGGCCGAGATTCTGACCAAGGCCGAGATTCTGACCACTCACGCACCGGCCTTTTCCGAGGCCGAGATTCTGACCACTCACGCACCGGCCTTTTCCGAGGCCTAGATTCTGACCACTCACGCACCGGCCATTTCCGAGGCTGAGATTCTGACCACTCACGCACTGGCCTTTTCCGAGGCCGAGATTCTGACCACTCACGCACCGGCCTTTTCCGAGGCTGAGATTCTGACCACGCACGCACCGGCCATTTCCGAGGCCGAGATTCTGACCACTCACGCACCGGCCATTTCCGAGGCTGAGATTCTGACCACGCACACACTGGCCGTTTCCAAGGCCGAGATTCTGACCAAGGCTGAGATTCTGACCACTCACGCACCGGCCTTTTCCGAGGTTGAGATTCTGACCACTCACGCACCGGCCTTTTCCGAGGCTGAGATTCTGACCACGCACGCACCGGCCATTTCCGAGGCTGAGATTCTGACCACTCACGCACCGGCCATTTCCGAGGCTGAGATTCTGACCACTCACGCACCGGCCTTTTCCGAGGCCGAGATTCTGACCACTCACACACCGGCCTTTTCCGAGGCTGAGATTCTGACCACGCACGCACCGGCCATTTCCGAGGCTGAGATTCTGACCACTCACGCACCGGCCATTTCCGAGGCTGAGATTCTGACCACTCACGCACCGGCCTTTTCCGAGGCCGAGATTCTGACCATTCACGCACCGGCCTTTTCCGAGGCTGAGATTCTGACCACGCACCGGCCATTTCCGAGGCTGAGATTCTGACCACTCACGCACCGGCCATTTCCGAGGCTGAGATTCTGACCACGCACACACTGGCCGTTTCCAAGGCCGAGATTCTGACCAAGGCCGAGATTCTGACCACTCACGCACCGGCCTTTTCCGAGGCCGAGATTCTGACCACTCACGCACCGGCCTTTTCCGAGGCCTAGATTCTGACCACTCACGCACCGGCCATTTCCGAGGCTGAGATTCTGACCACTCACGCACCGGCCTTTTCCGAGGCCGAGATTCTGACCACTCACGCACCGGCCTTTTCCGAGGCTGAGATTCTGACCACGCACGCACCGGCCATTTCCGAGGCCGAGATTCTGACCACTCACACACTGGCCATTTCCGAGGCTGAGATTCTGACCACGCACACACTGGCCGTTTCCAAGGCCGAGATTCTGACCAAGGCTGAGATTCTGACCACTCACGCACCGGCCTTTTCCGAGGCCGAGATTCTGACCACTCACGCACCGGCCTTTTCCGAGGCTGAGATTCTGACCACGCACGCACCGGCCATTTCCGAGGCTGAGATTCTGACCACTCACGCACCGGCCATTTCCGAGGCTGAGATTCTGACCACTCACGCACCGGCCTTTTCCGAGGCCGAGATTCTGACCACTCACGCACCGGCCTTTTCCGAGGTTGAGATTCTGACCATGCACGCACCGGCCATTTCCGAGGCTGAGATTCTGACCACTCACGCACCGGCCATTTCCGAGGCTGAGATTCTGACCACGCACACACTGGCCGTTTCCAAGGCCGAGATTCTGACCACTCACGCACCGGCCAGTTCCGAGGCCGAGATTCTGACCACTCACGCACCGGCCATTTCCAAGGCTGAGATTCTGACCAATCACACACTGGCCGTTTCCAAGGCTTTGGCTTTGTTGATCACGAACGGATCTGCAGATTTTCAGATATTGAAGATGACATTGGAAGTGAGGTCAGGATGTTAAAGCTCCTCTGAGAATGGAGTGTTTACTTTAAGATGGAGTAAAGAGGGGGAGGGGATGAATGGCCGCCGTTGGCTCCGTGCGGATGAGTTGGATGGATGTAATTGGCGTGTTATGCGGCCGCTCCGAATCTCACATGTGCTGCTACTGGGATTTCATTGAGTGTAGTTTCACTCAGCGTTGTTTTTGGCGGCGTTCTCAGAAGAGTTTTTTCACACCTTTTGGTATCCGAGATGCCCGGTGTAGGAGGACGCGATTATGTCGACGGAGTACTTTTAGTTGGGTTTTTGGATGCAGTACAGATGGTCCTTAATCTTTATGAAGGAGAGAAGATTTGGCAGTCTGGGCATCCATGGAAAGTGACGTTGTAAGGCCTCAGAAATCCTGCCAGTCATCCGGTGAAATCTGGAAAGGAGGACAAGCCGCAGAAATGCCGGCGTATTTTACAAGTGCTGTGCTCGGGGAAATCGGTGTGGTCACAGCAATGACGGGACAGATGTGAGAAGCAGATGGTAACAATCAAGCAGAAAGAATACAAATGGACGCACTGCCCCAAATACAAGGCTTTGTCATGGAGGATGGCGCTTTACCACGGCAAGTCCAACCAAACCCAACGTGACGCCCAATCCTCACCATGGACTTGTCTTGTACTAAATCTTCGTGTCTCGTAAATATGCAACAAATGGGAATCTATTTACACAGGAAGAGATTATTGAGCATCACCACACACTGCGCATGGTATTGAGTGGTGGCAGAAGTATTGTAGAGTATTGACTGATGGCTTCTTATGGGGTGATTACAGAAGAATTGTAGAGTATTGACTGATGGCTGTCTATAGAGTGAGTACAGAAGTATTGTAGAGTATTGACTGATGGCTTCTTATGGGGTGAGTACAGAAGTATTGTAGAGTATTGACTGGTGGCTTCTTATGGGGTGATTACAGAAGAATTGTAGAGTATTGACTGATGGCTGTCTATAGAGTGAGTACAGAAGTATTGTAGAGTATTGACTGATGGCTTCTTATGGGGTGAGTACAGAAGTATTGTAGAGTATTGACTGGTGGCCGTCTGTGGGGTGAGTACAGAAGTATTGTAGAGTATTGACTGATGGATGTCTATGAGGTGAGTACAGAAGTATTGTAGAGTATTGATTGATGGCTTCTTATGGGGTGAGTACAGAAGTATTGTAGAGTATTGATTGATGGCTTCTTATGGGGTGAGTACAGAAGTATTGTAGAGTATTGACTGGTGGCCGTCTATGGGGTGAGTACAGAAGTATTGTAGAGTATTGACTGGTGGCCGTCTATGGGGTGAGTACAGAAGTATTGTAGAGTATTGACTGGTGGCCATCTATGGGGTGAGTACAGAAGTATTGTAGAGTATTGACTGATGGCTTCTTATGGGGTGAGTACAGAAGTATTGTAGAGTATTGACTGGTGGCCGTCTGTGGGGTGAGTACAGAAGTATTGTAGAGTATTGACTGATGGATGTCTATGGGGTGAGTACAGAAGTATTGTAGAGTATTGACTGGTGGCCGTCTGTGGGGTGAGTACAGAAGTATTGTAGAGTATTGACTGGTGGCCGTCTATGGGGTGAGTACAGAAGTATTGTAGAGTATTGACTGATGGATGTCTATGGGGTGAGTACAGAAGTATTGTAGAGTATTGACTGGTGGCCGTCTATGGGGTGAGTACAGAAGTATTGTAGAGTATTGACTGGTGGCCGTCTGTGGGATGAGTACAGAAGTATTGTAGAGTATTGACTGGTGGCCGTCTATGGGGTGAGTACAGAAGTATTGTAGAGTATTGACTGGTGGCCGTCTATGGGGTGAGTACAGAAGTATTGTAGAGTATTGACTGATGGATGTCTATGGGGTGAGTACAGAAGTATTGTAGAGTAACGATTGCCAAAACGCCCCAGACGTGTAGAAGGAATTGCTCCAACCAGCCCCCACATGTGTTCTGGTCTGTATTTACGTATAATAATGGCGTCCTGGAGACGCTCATTCACACAACGATGGGGGATGGGATTGCTGGCCATGGTGCTGGTCTGTATTTACGTATAATAATGGCGTCCTGGAGACGCTCATTCACACAACGATGGGGGATGGGATTGCTGGCCATGGTTCTGCTCTGTATTTACGTATAATAATGGCACCCTGGAGACGCTCATTCACACAACGATGGGGGATGGGATTGCTGGCCATGGTTCTGCTCTGTAATGGTCACCAACACCATGAGGCTGACTTTGTCGGGTGTTCGGCCTTCTTCTGGATCGACCACTAAAACATGGCGGATCTTGTTAGGATCAACTATAAGCTGGCTGCAGTTTTCGCATTTTTTACCTCCGCTCGGTGAAGGACGGAATGTTTGTATCCCGCGTTCTGTGATCCTCTCACTGCTAACCCGTCCTTACATGTGGTGGCTGCATTCGTTTTCTTTCTTCTGAGTGGTGAACCTGCCAGTAAAATACTTCCTGTCCTGGGGTCGCTACACTCACTCCTCCACAGTAACTATGGAAGGAGCCATGTTGTTACCCAGAGTGGACTTCAAATATGTCTTCCTCTCTTCGCCTCCCTTACATGGGGGGGGGGGATGGGAATAGTAGATTACAGAAGATAGATGCCATCATTTGTGCATCCAGTTCATCTCACAGGAAGTGAGGAGGACACTGTGTTTGAGGCAGGATCAACACATATCTTCTTGCTGAAAATGTTTTTAGCCCAAAAACAAGACTAATGTTGCCACCACATCTGAGGACTGGCAGACTGCAGTATATTATATCTCCGTTCTTGGATTTAGTTATCATAGTTCCATAGTTAGTCTGGCTGAAAAAAGACAAAAGTCCAGCCAGTTCAACCATTAAAGAGAAGTTATAATCCTACACCCACAGTGGATCCAGAGGAAGGCAAAAAACCCAGCAAAGCACGATCCAATTTGCTCCTGCTGGGAAAACTTCCTTCCTGACCCCCCGAGAGGCAATCGGATATTCCCTGGATCACCTCTCCCTATAAATGTTCTATCCAGTTATATTCTGTGTATCCAAGAAAGAATCCAGGACTTTCCTACAGCAATCCACTGAGCTGGCCACACCCACCTCTGGAGGGAGTCTATTCCACATTCTCACAGCTCTTACTGTGAAGAAACCTTTCATCTCAACCTGGAGGAAAGTCAAGGCTTGGTGCACAGACTGGCCAAGGATCCTCCTCAGAACCTCATAGGAAGATGAGCACTGGTCCCCACCACAAGGATCCTCCTCAGAGCCTCATATGAAGGCGAGCAGTGGCCCCCACCACAGGGATCCTCCTCTGAGCCTCATATGAAGGCGAGCACTGGTCCCCACCACAAGGATCCTCCTCAGAGCCTCATATGAAGACGAGCAGTGGCCCCCACAACAAGGATCCTCCTCAGAGCCTCATATGAAGACGAGCAGTGGCCCCCACAACAAGGATCCTCCTCAGAGCCTCATATGAAGACGAGCAGTGGCCCCCACCACAGGGATCCTCCTCAGAGCCTCATATGAAGACGAGCAGTGGCCCCCACCACAGGGATCCTCCTCTGAGCCTCATATGAAGGCGAGCACTGGCCCCCACCACAGGGATCCTCCTCAGAGCATCATATGAAGACGAGCACTGGCCCCCACCACAGGGATCCTCCTCAGAACCTCATATGAAGACGAGCACTGGCCCCCACCACAGGGATCCTCCTCAGAACCTCATATGAAGACAAGCACTAGTCCCCACCACAAGGAGCCTACACCTCACCAGTAAAGTCACTACATGGACTTTAGGTGGGCCTGCCATGTTCTTCTAGGTAAGTTTGTATGGGGGTAATAGAATCCAGGGATGTGGAGCGTAACAAAGTAATCCATGTATGATGATATCGAGTGTCAATGTGAGCAAGTCCTGGTTCTTGACTCCTCGAATCGGAAGGCCTTAGGGTTGGGGGAACCACACATCAGCCTCATGAGGAGTTCAGTGCGCCTTCAACTCATGAACCGATAGTAATCTCCCTGCCTGGTGCTTTAGGTGAGATATTTACCCTCCCGTGGGGCACATTTAGCCCACAACCAAAGGGAATGCGCAAACAGGTGCCATAAATGGCATCTGCAACCAATCAGACACATCCAGTCTGCTGAAAGCTGATCTGTGATTGGTCAGTGTCGGATTCTGTACAATTACTCTGCAGAACAAGCTGGGAATTCCCTGCATTGTGACTAGTCGAATGTTCATAAAGCGATGCCGTCTGCGGTACAAAGCTGTGTCCCCGTGGATTGGCGGATCTTTATCGGCACAGATGCCATACGAGGTCCACGCCCTCCATTAGAAGTCCCGCTTTGCGCCACGTTCAGCACTCGTCGCGTCACGCGCATGCTTTATTTTTTATGATTGAAATTAGGTTTAGGACTCCATTAACTGCTCGCTGGGCAGATGTTCGGAGCTCCAGAGGGTCTCGTATCACCACTTTTTACATCGTTTTTGGGACTTCTTAGGTAACACTTGTTGGGCTTTGTAATGTTGGCTGAGCGTTCTACATTTAACCCCTTCACAGTTCTCCGGACAATGAGAGGAGAAAATCAAGAGAAATATATGACCCTGGCCTGCAGAAGTGCTGCTAATATGTGCCAAGGACCCCCTGACACCGTGATATTAAAGCCCCCCGACAAAGAGAAGGGACCCGTTCTCCCTCACAGCATACAGTGCATTCCTAAAGTATTCAGACCCCTTCACTTGTCCCGATGTTATTATGTTGCAGCCTGATACTACAGTTGTGTAAATACAGGTTTTTTTCATCAGTCTACACTCAGTACCCCATAATGACAAAGTGACAACAGAATTTTAGAAATGTCACATTGAAATCTCACAATGAAATCTCACACTGGCATAAGTATTCAGACCCTTTACTCAGTACTTGCTTGAAGCCCCTTTGGCAGCAATTCCAGCCTCGAGTCTTTTTTGGGGGATGATGCCAGAAGCTTTGCACCCCTGGATTGGGGTATTTTCTGCCATTCTTCTTTGCTCAGTCAGGTTGGATGGGGGCCGTTGGTGGACAGCCATTTTCAGGTCTCTCCATAGATGTTCAGTAGGGTTTAAGTCGGGGCTCTGGCTGGGCCACTCTAGGACATTCACACTCCTGTGTTGTCTTGGCTGGATGCCTAGCTGCTTAGGATGGTTGTCATGTTGGAAGGTGAACCTTCAGCCCAGTCTGAGGTCCTGAACGCGGTTTTATTCAGGATATCTCTGTATTATGCTCCATTCAGCTTTCCCTCAACCCTGAGCAGTCTTCCAGTCCCCTCCCCCACAGCATGATGCTGCCACCACCATGCTTCACTGTTAGGATGGTATTGGGCAGGTGATGAGTGATGCCTGATCTCTTCCAAACATAACATTTAGAAATGAGGCCAAACAGTTCATTCTTGGTTTCAGTAGACCAGAGAATCTTCTTCCTCACAGTCTGAGAGACCTTCAGGTCAGGGGCGGACTGACAACTCATGAGGCCCCTGGGCAATAGGGGATCATGAGGCCCCTGTGTCCTTGCCCAAACTCAAAAAAGCCTACGAAAAAGGTACCAGGGGCATCTCATGGGGCCCTCTACTGACCCCGGGCCCTCGGGCAGTGCCCGAGTTTCCAAATGGTCAGTCCGCCCCTGCTTCAGGTGCTTTTTTGCACTGAGGAGAGGCTTCCATCCAGCCCCTCACCATAAAGCCCAGATGGGTGGAGGGCTGCAGTGATGGCTGTCCTTCTCGAACTTTGTCCCGTCTCCACACAGGATCTCTCGAGCTCAGTCAGAGTGACCATTGGGTTCTTGGCCACCCCTCTTACTAAGGCCCTTCTCTCCTGATTGCTCAGTTTGGCCGGGTGAGCAGCTCTTGGGATAATCCTGGTTGTGCCAAAACTTCTTCCATTTGAGAATTATGGAGGCCACTGTGCACCTGGAAACCTTCAGTGCAGCAGGATTTTTTTGTAGCCTTCCCGAGATCTGTGCCTTGCCTGTCTCTGAGCTCTGCAGGAAGTTTTGCTCTGATACAGTATGCATTGTCAGCTATGAGGCCTTTATAGAGAGTTTGTCTTTTTGAATCATATTCAGTCAAAGTAATTTACCACAGGTGGCCTCCAATCAACGTGTAGAAACATCTCAGCTACCAACAAGAGAAACTGGAGGCATCTGAGCTAAATGTCACGTGTTGTTGCAAAGGGTCTGAATACTTATGACAATGTGAGGTTTCAGTTTTTTCTTTTTAATAAATTCACAGACATTTCTAAAACTCTGTTTTTATTATTGGGCACTGAGTGTAGATTAATGAGAAAAATGTATGGAGTATCAGTATAACAACACTGAAAAAGTGAAGGGGGTCTGAATACTTTCTGAATGCACGGTATCTTCGTATCTTTACCTCCAGCATTTCCGGAAGGGTCAGGTGAGGAGAAAGCTACTTTATATCTTTTTCATCAGATCCTCAGATGTCAGTGTGTCCCCAGATCCTCACATGTCAGCACTCGGGCCCCATGAAATGCCCCTGGTACCTTTTTTATTGGCTTTTTTGAGTGTGGGCAAGGACACAGGGGCCCCATGATCCCCTATTGCCCGGGGGCCCCATGAGTTGTCAGTCCGCCCCTGCTCCCCAGATCCTCAGATGTCAGTGTGTCCCCAGATCCTCAGATGTCAATGTGTCCCCAGATCCTCAGATGTTGGTGTGTCCCCAGATCCTCAGATGTCATTGTGTCCCCAGATCCTCAGATGTCGGTGTGTCCCCAGATCCTCAGATGTCGGTGTGTCCCCAGATCCTCAGACCTCAGTGTGTCCACAGATCCTCAGATGTCAATGTGTCCCCAGATCCTCAGATGTCGATGTGTCCCCAGATCCTTAGATGTCGGTGTGTCCCCAGATCCTCAGATGTCAGTGTGTCCCCAGATCCTCGGACCTCAGTGTGTCCACAGATCCTCAGATGTCAATGTGTCCCCAGATCCTCAGATGTCGGTGTGTCCCCAGATCCTCAGATGTCAGTGTGTCCCCAGATCCTTGGACCTCAGTGTGTCCACAGATCCTCAGATGTCAATGTGTCCCCAGATCCTCAGATGTTGGTGTGTCCCCAGATCCTCAGATGTCAGTATGTCCCCAGATCCTTGGATGTTGATGTGTCCTCAGATCTTTGAATGTTGGTGTCTCCCCAGATCCTCAGATGTTGGTGTGTCCCCAGATCCTCAGATGTTGATATGTCCTCATATCTTTGAATGTTGATGTGTCCACAGATCCTCAGATGTCGGTGTGTTCCCAGATCCTCGGATGTCGGTGTGTCCCCAGATCCTCGGATGTCGGTGTGTCCCCAGATCCTCGGATGTCGGTGTGTCCCCAGATCCTCGGATGTCGGTGTGTCCCCAGATCCTCAGATGTCGGTGTGTCCCCAGATTCTTGGATGTTGGTGTGTCCCAAGATCCTTGGATGTCGGTGTGTCCCCAGATCCTTGTATATCGTTGTGTCCCCAGATCCTTAGATATCGTTGTGTCCCCAGATCCTTGGATATCATTGTGTCCCCAGATCCTCGGATGTCGGTGTAACCCCAGATCCTTAGATATCGTTGTGTGCCCAGATCCTCGGATGTCGGTGTGTCCCCAGATCCTCGGATGTCGGTGTGTCTCCAGATCCTTGGATATCGTTGTGTCCCCAGATCCTTGGATGTCGGTGTAACCCCAGATCCTCGGATGTCAGTGTGTCCCCAGATCCTCGGATGTCGGTGTAACCCCAGGTCCTTAGATATCTTTGTGTCCCCAGATCCTCGGATGTCGGTGTAACCCCAGATCCTCAGATGTCCCCAGATCCTCCATGGTACTGGTTAGATTTGATGGCCTCCTGTATTAGATCTTCTATTATTGTTGGTGACATTATGGTACATTTTGTATTCTTTCACATTATGTATTTGTGATAATACAGTGGGAACCATTTCTTTCTTCTAGTTATATTATTGGGTATCAGCCCTTCCCAAGCTTCATCTCTGATGCCTCCACACACTTGCCATAATGTCGGCCCTTCTTGTACCGAGAAGACGGAAGAGGTCAGCCCAGGTCGGTCATGTCCGTGAAAGTAATTCTAGACAATTGGAATCATTGCCATATCTGAACCAATAGCCGATGAAATACATTGGATCACGTGGGAAGAAAGCTGACTCGGATTCACCTTAACTGGGAAGAATTTATGAAGGACGAGGCCTTTTCTAAGTCTGTATCGGCACTGACTATCACATTGATGTTCCTTTGTTGCAGGTCCTTCTCCTTTCATGCGAATAAATAATTACAGATTCTCTCTGCAGCGTATTGAGCGGTCCTGAGGGCCGAATGGTCAGCTGGATTAGAACCTGTTATCTAGCAAAGTTTATATTCATATAGGAACTGTTCATCTTTGGTGAGGATATTTTCATTGCCTCCATCCCCCATGATCTGCACCATAAAAGGTTTGTCCTGGTGAAATATAATCTACCAATAAAATATGTTTCTGTCTGGCCAGAGAAGCCGGGTATCACCAGCAGGTGGTGCTGCAAGAAAGAAGAGTGATTGCCCCTCCTTGTGGCAGTTTGGATGGGTGACACCACATAGGGATCTCCATTAATGATGGTAATGTGCAGATCCATTGTGACCAGCTCTGGGAATATAGAAAGCCTCAACACCTCACCCAACATGCCTCCCTCTGGAAACCCATATCATTTCCTAGGTGGAGATCACAACCTCCAGCCTCCCAATTATCTTCTCTCCATTTTCACACGAAGGGTACATTCACTGTTCAGCCATTTGAGTCAATGATATGCCAGATGTTGCCTTCATTACATTCCCTGTTTGATAAGCAGAGAGAGAACCTGTCCATAGGTGACATGAGGCCCCCTTGTCCTCACCTGTTGGGTTCTCAGCACGTTTACTGGGGTGGGGGCAGTAAAGCCAATATGGTGTTGATGGGTTTCCATTCTTTGCTTGATTAGGCCAATAATTCCCATTGACAAGCTAATGTGCTGCTCATTCTTCTCAGCCTTGAAGTGAGATATCCAATAAAAGTCCCTATCAGGGCCCATTCAATGGTGAGCAGCCATTTATAGCCAAGCTTTTCAGAAGACACAATGTAATGGGTGGTCCTATTTCCTGTAGAGTATGTTAATGTGCCTGGCTGCCACCTTTCTGGCCTTTTGAAGTCCCAGCTGTTGGTGTTTATTGCCTTCAATGTCAGCTCCAGGATTTCCTGATCCCCATTGTATTCTCAGAGGGGGATGGCTGACACCCTGCTATTGACTTTCAGGACCTTCATGGAGGACATTGCTCTCATACATATGGTGGTGAACACTCGATTCTTCACCCATCGATGAGAACATAATTCAGACGGTCCCTCAGACTGATGTTCTGCGCTAGAAGAACACATTTTACCAGCAGAGAAAGTCCACTGTACACATTGACACCCCCCCCCCCACACCTGAGCGCGCTACAACCCGTGCAGGGACTTTTCTAGTCCTTCGCCATGTATTGACACTCCATTGTAAATGAACGACTTTCCTTAACACAACGCACATCAACACGCCAAATACTGCATGCCAACACGCCAAATACTGCATGCCAACGCTCCAAATACCGCATGCCAACGCTCCAAACACCGCATGCCAACGCTCCAAACACCGCATGCCAACACGCCAAATACCACATGCCAACACGCCAAATACCGCATACCAACGCTCCAAACACCGCATGCCAACGCTCCAAACACCGCATGCCAACGCTCCAAATACCACATGCCAACACGCCAAATACCACATGCCAACGCTACAATTACTGCAGGCCAGTCAGGAGGCTCTAATACACTCCCCACGGCTTGGACCATCAATAATCCTGATCATAGATATAGATCATAGATAATCCTGATCATAGATATAGATAATCCTGATCATAGATATAGATAATCCTGATCATAGATATAGGTCATAGATAATCCTGATCATAGATATAGGTCATAGATAATCCTGATCATAGATATAGATAATCCTGATCACAGATATAGATCATAGATAATCCTGATCATAGATATAGGTCATAGATAATCCTGATCATAGATATAGATCATAGATAATCCTGGTCATAGATATAGATCATAGATAATCCTGATCCTAGATATAGATCATAGATAATCCTGATCATAGATATAGATAATCCCAATCATAGATATAGATCATAGATAATCCTGATCATAGATATAGATAATCCTGATCATAGATATAGATAATCCCGATCATAGATATAGGTCATAGATAATCCTGATCATAGATATAGATCATAGATAATCCTGATCATAGATATAGATCATAGATAATCCTGATCATAGATATAGATCATAGATAATCCTGATCATAGATATAGGTCACAGATAATCCTGATCATAGATATAGATCATAGATAATCCTGATCATAGATATAGATAATCCTGATCATAGATATAGATCATAGATAATCCTGATCATAGATATAGATCATAGATAATCCTGATCATAGATATAGATCATAGATAATCCTGATCATAGATATAGATCATAGATAATCCTGATCATAGATATAGATAATCCTGATCATAGATATAGATCATAGATAATCCTGATCATAGATATAGATAATCCTGATCATAGATATAGATAATCCCGATCATAGATATAGGTCATAGATAATCCTGATCATAGATATAGATCATAGATAATCCTGATCATAGATATAGATCATAGATAATCCTGATCATAGATATAGATCATAGATAATCCTGATCATAGATATAGATAATCCTGATCATAGATATAGATCATAGATAATCCTGATCATAGATATAGATCATAGATAATCCTGATCATAGATATAGATCATAGATAATCCTGATCATAGATATAGATCATAGATAATCCTGATCATAGATATAGATCATAGATAATCCTGATCATAGATATAGATCATAGATAATCCTGATCATAGATATAGATAATCCTGATCATAGATATAGATCATAGATAATCCTGATCATAGATATAGGTCATAGATAATCCTGGTCATAGATATAGATCATAGATAATCCTGATCATAGATATAGGTCACAGATAATCCTGATCATAGATATAGATCATAGATAATCCTGATCATAGATATAGATAATCCTGATCATAGATATAGATAATCCTGATCATAGATATAGGTCATAGATAATCCTGATCATAGATATAGGTCATAGATAATCCTGATCATAGATAATCCTGATCATAGGTATAGATCATAGATAATCCTGATCATAGGTATAGATAATCCTGATCATAGGTATAGATCATAGATAATCCTGATCATAGATATAGGTCACAGATAATCCTGATCATAGATATAGATCATAGATAATCCTGATCATAGATATAGATAATCCTGATCATAGATATAGATCATAGATAATGCTGATCATAGATATAGATAATCCTGATCATAGATATAGATAATCCTGATCATAGATATAGGTCATAGATAATCCTGATCATAGATATAGGTCATAGATAATCCTGATCATAGATATAGGTCATAGATAATCCTGATCATAGATATAGATAATCCTGATCATAGGTATAGATCACAGATAATCCTGATCATAGATATAGATAATCCTGATCATAGGTATAGATCATAGATAATCCTGATCATAGGTATAGATCATAGATAATCCTGATCATAGATATAGGTCATAGATAATCCTGATCATAGATATAGATAATCCTGATCATAGGTATAGATCATAGATAATCCTGATCATAGATATAGATCATAGATAATCCTGATCATAGATATAGATCATAGATAATCCTGATCATAGGTATAGATCATAGATAATCCTGATCATAGATATAGATAATCCTGATCATAGATATAGATAATCCTGATCATAGGTATAGATCATAGATAATCCTGATCATAGATATAGATAATCCTGATCATGGATATAGATCATAGATAATCCTGATCATAGATATAGATAATCCTGATCATAGGTATAGATCATAGATAATCCTGATCATAGATATAGATCATAGATAATCCTGATCATAGATATAGATAATCCAGATCATAGGTATAGATCATAGATAATCCTGATCATAGATATAGATAATCCTGATCATAGATATAGATCATAGATAATCCTGATCATAGGTATAGATAATCCTGATCATAGGTATAGATCATAGATAATCCTGATCATAGATATAGATAATCCTGATCATAGGTATAGATCATAGATAATCCTGATCATAGATATAGATAATCCTGATCATAGGTATAGATCATAGATAATCCTGATCATAGATATAGATAATCCTGATCATAGGTATAGATCATAGATAATCCTGATCATAGATATAGATAATCCTGATCATAGGTATAGATCATAGATAATCCTGATCATAGGTATACTGTAGATCATAGATATAGGTCATAGATAATCCTGATCATAGGTATAGATCATAGATAATCCTGATCATAGATATAGATAATCCTGATCATAGATATAGATCATAGATAATCCTGATCATAGATATAGATAATCCTGATCATAGATATAGATCATAGATAATCCTGATCATAGATATAGATAATCCTGATCATAGGTATAGATAATCCTGATCATACGTATAGATCATAGATAATCCTGATCATAGGTATAGATCATAGATAATCCTGATCATAGATATAGATAATCCTGATCATAGGTATAGATCATAGATAATCCTGATCATAGATATAGATCATAGATAATCCTGATCATAGGTATAGATCATAGATAATCCTGATCATAGATATAGATAATCCTGATCATAGATATAGATAATCCTGATCATAGGTATAGATCATAGATAATCCTGATCATAGATATAGATAATCCTGATCATGGATATAGATCATAGATAATCCTGATCATAGATATAGATAATCCTGATCATAGGTATAGATCATAGATAATCCTGATCATAGATATAGATCATAGATAATCCTGATCATAGATATAGATAATCCAGATCATAGGTATAGATCATAGATAATCCTGATCATAGATATAGATAATCCTGATCATAGATATAGATCATAGATAATCCTGATCATAGGTATAGATAATCCTGATCATAGGTATAGATCATAGATAATCCTGATCATAGATATAGATAATCCTGATCATAGGTATAGATCATAGATAATCCTGATCATAGATATAGATAATCCTGATCATAGGTATAGATCATAGATAATCCTGATCATAGATATAGATAATCCTGATCATAGGTATAGATCATAGATAATCCTGATCATAGATATAGATAATCCTGATCATAGGTATAGATCATAGATAATCCTGATCATAGGTATACTGTAGATCATAGATATAGGTCATAGATAATCCTGATCATAGGTATAGATCATAGATAATCCTGATCATAGATATAGATAATCCTGATCATAGATATAGATCATAGATAATCCTGATCATAGATATAGATAATCCTGATCATAGATATAGATCATAGATAATCCTGATCATAGATATAGATAATCCTGATCATAGGTATAGATAATCCTGATCATACGTATAGATCATAGATAATCCTGATCATAGGTATAGATCATAGATAATCCTGATCATAGATATAGATAATCCTGATCATAGGTATAGATCATAGATAATCCTGATCATAGATATAGATCATAGATAATCCTGATCATAGATATAGATCATAGATAATCCTGATCATAGGTATACTGTAGATCATAGATATAGATCATAGATAATCCTGATCATAGATATACTGTTATTATCCCGCAGTGTAGAAGATGTATATCACACACACATACAGGAGAGATGTATCACCATCTGGGATTTCTATTATTCATCTAGAACAGAGAAGGCCGCGTTGGATTTATTTTGGGCTCCTGATAGAAGATAATGGTGGAAATGAGGAGCGGTGTGTGTTCCATTCCGGAATGTTCTCTAATATTATCCGCTGATTATCTCCGCTCCTCTCTCACGCTCTGATGTCAGTGGGATTATGGGATCTGAGGGTGGGAAGCCGCTCTCTACCAATTAGGTGATTTTCTTTGGTGAATGAAATCAGATTATATTATCTTGTTCAATCGGATCTGATGTAACACGGTGAAACGACGTCACTCACACTGCAATCGGCCAGAAGCCCAAATTTACATCACAGCAGGGGCGGACTGACCATTTGGAAACTCGGCCACTGCCCAAGGGCCCGGGGTCAGTAGGGGGCCCCATGAGATGCCCCTGGTACCTTTTTCATAGGCTTTTTTGATTTTGGGCAAGGACACAGGGGCCCTATGATTCCTTATTGGCCGGGGGCCCCATGAGTTGTCAGTCCGCCCCTGCATCACAGACTCCAGGGGAGTAAATCATTTGTAGTAACCGGTGTGCAGGATCCTTCACCGATCGCCGGATTTCATTGTCCGAGTTCCACATCCATGAATAGTGTGTATGGCCTCGTCCACACAGGAGTACTACAGTGTACACCCGCGTGAGGGCCGTGCTGACCCGCATGGGGGGTGTTCTGTACCGGCTGGCCCATTCATGGCTGCACAGACACAGACTCCGCTCCCAATGTGCCATCCAAGCAGCTGAGGGTCAATTTAGGGACCAGCATCCCACACAGCAGATATGATGGGACGGCCCGCACAGGGAGGTAGGTATTATGTAGTAGAGGGTGGTGAGAAGTAGGAGTAACAGAGTAATAATAGTAAGTAGTATTTGTACTAATAACTATTCAATTATAAAGGGCAGTTAGAAGTGATCGGTGGAACTGCCACTCCCTGTTGTATTTGGCATTATTTTATGTTTTGGAGGATGCAGTGAGCAATTCACACAGCCGGAGAACAGCATGGCCTGGCTCCACGTCATCTCTTCAGGAAATATCCTGGTAAATGTTGAGGTTCAAAGCCCCCAAATATTTCACCAGCCCCATCACTGCCCTCCAATGGACCCTTCATGGAGGCATCCACCTGGTTCTGAAGGATGATGGCCCCAGATTACCAAAGGGGAACCCTACCCGTGAGCCCCGTGTGATCATTGTGATGGCCTGGCTCCAAGTCTCCACTTCAGGAATTAACTCTGTTAAATGTTGATGTTCAAAGCCCCCCCGACATCTCACCAGCCCCATCACGGCCCCCAATGAACCTGGGGCAGACACCTGCTTCTAATGGTGAAGGCCCCACACCACCAAACGGGAACCCCCTCAAGGACCCTTTATGGGGGCAATCACCTGGTTCTGAAAATTGAAGGCCCCACACCACCAAAGGGGAACCCCCCCCCCAATGGACCATTTATAGAGGCAATCACCTGGGTAAAGGCCCTATACCTCCTACTCCTCCACTCTTCCTTTAGGAAGGTGACTGAGGACGGATGGTAAATTGGAGCTCAGCAAAGATACGGACACAAGAAGCTGGTCATTGACTTCTTCCTTGTAAAGGAATCTTTGGTGATCCTCCAGTCACTGGATGGGATATGGTGATGCCTCCTCTATAAGAAGGAAATGGCAGCTTTCCTCATGAACAAACAATCTAGAAAATGGGATTTTCCAAATCACTTCACAGGACTCATCTACTACACAAAGGTGCGATATCCAAGCCTGGACTTGATGGTCCCCCCACCCCCACCTTGGAGGAAGGTCATTATTATGGGTGAGAAGTCACACCTCTGCCATTGTCTCATTAATTAACAAGTCTCTTAGCAGCTCTTTTCTATGAAACAAACCAATCCACATCCAGAGGAGAGAAGATCCAAAGGTAACTTTGGCATTCCAAACAGAGCACAGCAATGGTGCCGAGCGATTCCTTACCTGACCATGATCAGGATTTGTATTGCCTATAATTCCATTTACAGAGGAGGTAAGTGATCCCCATACAAAGGAGATCAATAATCACCCAACAACCTCCTGGGATCAATAATCCCCAGTGATGGGCCGGACACCCCCTCGTTTGGTTGATGGTTGAACATTCACCCCCTCCAGCTTGGATTCACCACGCGGTGTCCTAGTACGGGGTGCGTCACCATGAGGTCAGGCCGCATTCCCTCCGGGTGAATGTAATGAGAACTGTCCGCATTGCCCGGCAGCCCTTCGGGTCTGGTGTGGATATTGAGAGGCACCCCCACACCAACATGTAAAAAAAAATGGCATGGGGCCCCCCCAAAATCCATACCAGACCCTTATCCTAGCATGCAGCCAGCAGGTCGGGAAGCGGGGGGATGGGCGAGCGCAATCCCCCCCCCCCCGAACCACACCAGACCACATGCCTTAAACATAGGAGGGGGTGCCTTGGGTTAGGGGGGCTCCCCCAAGCACCATGTTTCTCTATTGATGGGGACAACAGCCTCATCCCCACAACCCTGGCTGGTGCTTATGGGGGTCTGCGGGCGGGGGTCTTATTGGAATCTGGAAGCCCCTGTTAACAATGGGGCACCCAGATCCCACCCCCCCCAGATCTCGCCCCCCCATGTGAATGAGTATGAGGTATGTGGTGTGAAAGAACCGGAAACCGTCCCCAACACGTCCTCAATGGAGACCAAAGTCACCATGTTGTCCCCCGAAGCCAATCCGACATCACGCCTGATGCCCCGCCTGAGATTGTCCCCCCCCCAGCATCTGTCTCAGATTGCCCCCCCTCCCCCATTATCTGTCTCAGATTGCCCCCCCCCCATTATCTGTCTCAGATTGCCCCCCCATTATCTGTCTCAGATTGCCCCCCTCCCCCATTATCTGTCTCAGATTGCCTCCCACCCCCATTATCTGTCTCAGATTGCCCCCCTCCCCCATTATATGTCTCAGATTGCCCCCTCCCCCATTATCTGTCTCAGATTGCCCCCCCCCCCAGTATCTGTCTCAGATTGCCCCCTCCCCTATTATCAGTCTTAGATTGCCCCCCTCCCCCATTATATGTCTCAGATTGCCCCCTCCCCCATTATCTGTCTCAGATTGCCCCCCTCCCCCATTATCTGTCTCAGATTCCCCCCCCCCCATTATCTGTCTCAGATTCCCCCCCCCCCCAGTATCTGTCTCAGATTGCTACCTCCCCCAGTATCTGTCTCAGATTGCCCCCCTCCCCCAGTATCTGTCTAAGATTGCCCCCCCCAGTATCTGTCTCAGATTGCCCCCCTCCCCCAGTATCTAAGATTGCCCCCCCATTATCTGTCTCAGATTGCCCCCCTCCCCCATTATCTGTCTCAGATTTCCCCCTCCCCCAGTATCTGTCTAAGATTCCCCCCCCCCATTATCTGTCTCATATTGCCCCCCCCCCATTATCTGTCTCAGATTGCCCCCCTCCCCCAGTATCTGTCTCAGATTGCCCCCCTCCCCCAGTATCTGTCTAAGATTGCCCCCCCCCCAGTATCTGTCTCAGATTGCCCCCCTCCCCCATTATCTGTCTCAGATTGCCCCCCTCCCCCATTATCTGTCTCAGATTTCCCCCCCATTATCTGTCTCAGATTCCCCCCCCCCATTATCTGTCTCATATTGCCACCCCCCATTACCGGTCTCAGATTGCCCCCCCTCCCCCATTATCTGTCTCAGATTGCCCCCCCCCCATTATCTGTCTCAGATTGCCCCCCCCCTTATCTGTCTCAGATTGCCCCCCCCATTATCTGTCTCAGATTGCCCCCCCATTATCTGTCTCAGATTGCCCCCCCCATTATCTGTCTCAGATTGCCCCCCTCCCCCATTATCTGTCTCAGATTGCCCCCCTCCCCCATTATCTGTCTCAGATTGCCCCCCTCCCCCATTGTCTGTCTCATATTGCCACCCCCCATTACCGGTCTCAGATTGCCCCCCCTCCACCATTATCTGTCTCAGATTGCCCCCCCCCATTATCTGTCTCAGATTGCCCCCCCCTTATCTGTCTCAGATTGCCCCCCCCATTATCTGTCTCAGATTGCCCCCCTCCCCCATTATCTGTCTCAGATTGCCCCCCCCCTATTATCTGTCTCAGATTGCCCCCCTCCCCCATTATATGTCTCAGATTGCCCCCCCCCCCATTATCTGTCTCAGATTGCCCCCCCCCATTATCTGTCTCAGATTGCCCCCCCCCCAGTATCTGTCTCAGATTGCTCCCTCCCCTATTATCAGTCTCAGATTGCCCCCCTCCCCCATTGTATGTCTCAGATTGCCCCCTCCCCCATTATCTGTCTCAGATTGCCCCCCTCCCCCATTATCTGTCTCAGATTCCCCCCCCCCATTATCTGTCTCAGATTCCCCCCCCCATTATCTGTCTCAGATTCCCCCCCCCCCAGTATCTGTCTAAGATTGCCCCCCCCCAGTATCTGTCTCAGATTGCCCCCCTCCCCCAGTATCTAAGATTGCCCCCCCATTATCTGTCTCAGATTGCCCCCCTCCCCCATTATCTGTCTAAGATTCCCCCCCCCCATTATCTGTCTCATATTGCCCCCCCCATTATCTGTCTCAGATTGCCCCCCTCCCCCAGTATCTGTCTCAAATTGCCCCCCTCCCCCAGTATCTGTCTCAGATTGCCCCCCTCCCCCAGTATCTGTCTAAGATTGCCCCCCCCCCCCAGTATCTGTCTCAGATTGCCCCCCTCCCCCATTATCTGTCTCAGATTGCCCCCCTCCCCCATTATCTGTCTCAGATTTCCCCCCCATTATCTGTCTCAGATTTCCCCCCCCCCCATTATCTGTCTCATATTGCCACCCCCCATTACCGGTCTCAGATTGCCCCCCTCCCCCATTATCTGTCTCAGATTGCCCCCCTCCCCCATTATCTGCCTCAGATTGCCGCCTTCCCCATTATCTGTCTCAGATTGCCCCCCTCCCCCATTATCTGTCTCAGATTGCCCCCCTCCCCCATTATCTGCCTCAGATTGCCCCCTCCCCCATTATCTGTCTCAGATTCCCCCCTCCCCCATTATCTGTCTCAGATTCCCCCCTCCCCCATTATCTGTCTCAGATTGCCCCCCTCCCCCATTATCTGTCACAGATTGCCCCCCCCCCATATCTGTCTCAGATTGCCCCCTCCCCTATTACCTGTCTCAGATTGCCCCCCTCCCCCATTAACTGTCTAAGATTGCCCCCCTCCCCATTATATGTCTCAGATTTCCCCCCTCCCCCATTAACTGTCTCAGATTGCCCCCCTCCCAATTATCTGTCTCAGATTGCCCCCCTCCCCAATTATCTGTCTCAGATTGCCCCCCCCCAGTATCTGTCTCAGATTGCCCCCCCCCATTATCTGTCTCAGATTCCCCCCTCCCCCATTATCTGTCTCAGATTGCCCCCCTCCCCCATATCTGTCTCAGATTGCCCCCCTCCCCCATTAACTGTCTCAGATTGCCCCCCTCCCAATTATCTGTCTCAGATTGCCCCCCTCCCCCATTAACTGTCTCAGATTGCCCCCCTCCCCCATTATCTGACTAAGATTGCCCCCCTCCCCCAGTATCTGTCTCAGATTGCCCCCCCCATTATCTGTCTCATTTTGCCCCGCCCCAAGTATCTGTCTCAGATTACCCCCCTCCCCCATTATCTGTCTTGGATTGCCCCCCTTCCCCATTATCTGTCTCGGATTGCCCCCCTCCCCCAGGATCTATCTCAGATTGTACCCCTCCCCCATTTTCTGTCTCAGATTGCCCCCCTCCCCCATTATCTGTCTCAGATTGCCTCCCTCCCCCATTATCTGCCTCGGATTGCCCCCCTCCCCCAGTATCTGTCTCGGACTGCCCCCCTCCCCCATTATCTGTCTCGGACTGCCCCCCTCCCCCAGTATCTGTCTCAAATTGCCCCCTCCCCCAGTATCTGTCTCGGATTGCCCCCTCCCCCAGTATCTGTCTCAGATAGCTCCCCTCCCCCAGTACCTGTCTTGGATTGCCCCCCTCCCCCATTATCTGTTTTGAATTGCCCCCCTCCCCCAGTATCTGTCTCGGATTGCCCCCCTCCCCCAGTATCTGTCTCGGATTGCCCCCTCCCCCAGTATCTGTCTCGGATTTCCCCCCTCCCCCATTATCTGTCTAGGATTGCCCCCGCCGGTATCTGTCTCGGATTGCCCTCCTCCCCCATTCTCTGTCTCGGATTGCCCCCCTCCTCCAGTATCTGTCTCAGATTGCCCCCCCATTAACTGTCTCAGATTGCCCCCTCCCCCATTTTCTGTCTCAGATTGCCCCCTCCCCCAGTATCTGTCTCAGATTGCCCCCCTCCCCCAGTATCTGTCTCGGATTGCCCCCCTCCCCAATTATCTATCTCAAATTGCCCCCTCCCCCAGTATCTGTCTTAGTTTGCCCCCCTCCCCCAGTATCTGTCTCGGATTGCCCCCCTCCCCCAGTATCTGTCTCGGATTGCCCCCCTCCCCCAGTATCTGTCTCAGAATGCCCCCCCTTCCCCAGTATCTGTCTCAGATTGCCCCCCTCCCCAGTATCTGTCTCAGATTGCCCCCTCCCCCATTATCTATCTCAGATTGCCCCCCTCCCCCTGTATCTGTCTCAGATTGCCCCCCTCCCCCATTATCTATCTCAGATTGCCCCCCTCCCCCTGTATCTGTCTCAGATTGCCCCCATCCTCCATTATCTGTCTGATTGCCCCCTCCCCTATTATGTCTCAGATTGCCCCCTCCCCCATTATCTATCTCAGATTGCCCCCCTCCCCCATTATCTGTCTCGGATTGTCCCCCTCCCCTAGTATCTGTCTCAGATTGCCCCCCTCCCCCATTGTCTGTCTCAGATTGCCCCCCTCCCCCAGTATCTGTCTCAGATTGCCCCCCTCCCCCATTGTCTGTCTCAGATTGCCCCCTCCCCCTGTATCTGTCTCAGAATGCCCCCCTCCCCCATTATCTGTCTCAGATTGCCCCCCTCCTCCATTATCTGTCTGATTGCCCCCCTTCCCCCATTATCTGTCTCAGATTGCCCCCCTCCCCCCGTATCTGTCTCAGATTGCCCCCCTCCCCCAGTATCTGTCTCAGATTGCCCCCCCCATTATCTGTCTCAGATTCCCCCCTCCCCCATTATCTGTCTCAGATTGCCCCCCTCCCCCATTATCTGTCACAGATTGCCCCCCCCATATCTGTCTCAGATTGCCCCCTCCCCTATTACCTGTCTCAGATTGCCCCCCTCCCCCATTAACTGTCTAAGATTGCCCCCCTCCCCATTATATGTCTCAGATTTCCCCCCTCCCCCATTAACTGTCTCAGATTGCCCCCCTCCCAATTATCTGTCTCAGATTGCCCCCCTCCCCCATTATCTGTCTCAGATTGCCCCCCCCCAGTATCTGTCTCAGATTGCCCCCCCCCCCCCCCCCATTATCTGTCTCAGATTCCCCCCTCCCCCATTATCTGTCTCAGATTGCCCGCCCCCATATCTGTCTCAGATTGCCCCCTCCCCTATTACCTGTCTCAGATTGCCCCCCTCCCCCATTAACTGTCTAAGATTGCCCCCCCTCCCCATTATATGTCTCAGATTTCCCCCCTCCCCCATTAACTGTCTCAGATTGCCCCCCTCCCAATTATCTGTCTCAGATTGCCCCCCTCCCCCATTAACTGTCTCAGATTGCCCCCCTCCCCCATTATCTGACTAAGATTGCCCCCCTCCCCCAGTACCTGTCTCAGATTGCCCTCCTCCCCAGTATCTGTCTCAGATTGCCCCCCCCATTATCTGTCTCATTTTGCCCCGCCCCAAGTATCTGTCTCAGATTACCCCCCTCCCCCATTATCTGTCTTGGATTGCCCCCCTTCCCCATTATCTGTCTCGGATTGCCCCCCTCCCCCATTATCTGTCTCAGATTGCCTCCCTCCCCCATTATCTGCCTCGGATTGCCCCCCTCCCCCAGTATCTGTCTCGGATTGCCCCCCTCCCCCATTATCTGTCTCGGACTGCCCCCCTCCCCCATTATCTGTCTCGGACTGCCCCCCTCCCCCAGTATCTGTCTCAAATTGCCCCCTCCCCCAGTATCTGTCTCGGATTGCCCCCTCCCCCAGTATCTGTCTCAGATAGCTCCCCTCCCCCAGTACCTGTCTTGGATTGCCCCCCTCCCCCATTATCTGTTTTGAATTGCCCCCCTCCCCCAGTATCTGTCTCGGATTGCCCCCCTCCCCCAGTATCTGTCTCGGATTGCCCCCTCCCCCAGTATCTGTCTCGGATTTCCCCCCTCCCCCATTATCTGTCTCGGATTGCCCCCGCCGGTATCTGTCTCGGATTGCCCCCCTCCCCCATTCTCTGTCTCGGATTGCCCCCCTCCCCCATTCTCTGTCTCGGATTGCCCCCCTCCTCCAGTATCTGTCTCAGATTGCCCCCCCATTAACTGTCTCAGATTGCCCCCTCCCCCATTTTCTGTCTCAGATTGCCCCCTCCCCCAGTATCTGTCTCAGATTGCCCCCCTCCCCCAGTATCTGTCTCGGATTGCCCCCCTCCCCAATTATCTATCTCGAATTGCCCCCTCCCCCAGTATCTGTCTTAGTTTGCCCCCCTCCCCCAGTATCTGTCTCGGATTGCCCCCCTCCCCCAGTATCTGTCTCGGATTGCCCCCCTCCCCCAGTATCTGTCTCGGATTGCCCCCCTCCCCCAGTATCTGTCTCAGAATGCCCCCCCTTCCCCAGTATCTGTCTCGGATTGGCCCCCTCCCCCGGTATCTGTCTCGGATTGCCCCCCTCCCTCATTATCTCTCTCGGATTGCCCCCCTCCCCCGGTATCTGTCTCGGATTGCCCCCTTCCCCCGGTATCTGTCTCGGATTGCCCCCCTCCCCCGGTATCTGTCTTGGATTGCCCCCCTCCCCCATTGTCTGTCTCGGATTGCCCCCCTTCCCCACTATATGTCTCGGATTGCTCTCCTCCCTCATTATCTTTTTTGGATTGCCCCCCTCCCCCATTATCTGTCTCGGATTGCCACCCTCCCCAAATTTGTCTCGGATTGCCCCCCTCCCCCATTGTCTGTCTCGGATTGCCCCCCTTCCCCAGCATCTGTCTCGGATTGCTCCCCTCCCTCATTATCTTTTTTGGATTGCCCCCCTCCCTCATTATCTGTCTCGGATTGCCCCCCTCCCCCAGTATCTGTCTCGGATTGCCCCCCAGTATCTGTCTCGGATTGCCCCCCTCCCCCGGTATCTGTCTCGGATTGCCCCCCTCCCCCGGTATCTGTCTCGGATTGCCCCCCTCCCTCGGTATCTGTCTCGGATTGCTCCCCTCCCCCGGTATCTGTCTCGAATTGCCCCCTCCCCCAGTATCTGTCTCGGATTGCCCCCCTCCTCAAGTATCTGTCTCGGATTGCCCCCCTCCCCCAGTATCTGTCTCGGATTGCCCCCCTCCCCCCGGTGTCTGTCTCGGATTGCCCCCCTCCCCCCGTATCTGTCTCGGTTTGCCCCCCTCCCCCGGTATCTGTCTCGGATTGCCCCCCTCCCCCCGTATCTGTCTCGGATTGCCCCCCTCCCCCCGTATCTGTCTCGGATTGCCCCCCCTCTCCCCGTATCTGTCTCGGATTACCCCCCTCCCCCGGTATCTGTCTCAGATTGCCCCCCTCCCCCGGTATCTGTCTTGGATTGCCCCCCTCCCCCGGTATCTGTCTCGGATTGCCCCCCTCCCCCGGTATCTGTCTCGGATTGCCCCCCTCCCCCGGTATCTGTCTCGGATTGCCCCCCTACCCCGTTATCTGTCTCGGATTGCCCCCCTCCCCCGTTATCTGTCTCGGATTGCCCCCCCCCCAGTATCTGTCTCGGATTGCCCCCCTCCCCCAGTATGTGTTTCGAATTGCCCCCCTCCCTTAGTACCTGTCTCGGATTGCCCCCCTCTCCCAGTACCTGTCTCGGATTGCCCCCCTCCCCCAGTATCTGTTTCGGATTGCCCCCCTCCCCCAGTATCTGTCTCGGATTGCCCCCCTCCCCCAGTATCTGTCTCGGATTGCCCCCCTCCCCCAGTATCTGTCTCGGATTGCCCCCCTCGCCCAGTTTGTCTCGGATTGCCCCCCTCCTTCAGTATCTGTCTCAGATTGCCCCCTCCCCCAGTATCTGTCTCGGATTGACCCCCGGTATCTGTCTCAGATTGCCCCCCTCCCCCGGTATCTGTCTCGGATTGCCCCCCTCCCTCATTATCTGTCTCGGATTGCCCCCCTCCCCTGGTATCTGTCTCGGATTTCCCCCCTCCCCCGGTATCTGTCTCGGATTGCCCCCTTCCCCCGGTATCTGTCTCGTATTGCCCCCCTCCCCCGGTATCTGTCTCGGATTGCCCCCCTCCCCCGGTATCTGTCTCGGATTGCCCCCCTCCCGTTATCTGTCTCGGATTGGCCCCCTCCTCATTATCTGTCTCGGATTGCCCCCCTCCCCCGGTATCTGTCTTGGATTGCCCCCCTCCCCCATTATCTGTCTCGGATTGCTCCCCTCCCTCATTATCTTTTTTGGATTGCCCCCCTCCCCCATTATTTATCTCGGATTGCCCCCCTCCCTCAGTATCTGTCTCGGATTGCCCCCCTCCCTCATTATCTGTCTCGGATTGCCCCCCTCCCCCAGTATCTGTCTCGGAATACCCCCCAGTATCTGTCTCGGATTGCCCCCCTCCCCCGGTATCTGTCTCGGATTGCTCCCCTCCCCCGGTATCTGTCTCGGATTGCTCCCCTCCCCCGGTATCTGCCTCGGATTGCCCCCTCCCCCGGTATCTGTCTCGGATTGCCCCCCTCCCCCAGTATCTGTCTCGGATTGCCCCCCTCCCCCGGTATCTGTCTCGGATTGCCCCCCGGTGTCTGTCTCGGATTGCCCCCCTCCCCCGGTATCTGTCTCGGATTGCCCCCTCCCCCGGTATCTGTCTCGGATTGCCCCCCTCCCCCCGTATCTGTCTCGGATTGCCCCCCTCCCCCAGTATCTGTCTCAGATTGCCCCCCTCCCCCAGTATCTGTCTCGGATTGCCCCCCTCCTCCATTATCTGTCTCGGATTGCACCTCCCCCAGTATCTGTCTCGGATTGCCCCCCTCCCCCGGTATCTGTCTCGGATTGCTCCCCTCCCCCGGTATCTGTCTCGGATTGCCCCCCTCCTCCGGTATCTGTCTCGGATTGCCCCCCTCCCCCGGTATCTGTCTCGGATTGCCCCCCTCCCCCGGTATCTGTCTCGGATTGCCCCCCTCCCCCCGGTGTCTGTCTCGGATTGCCCCCCTCCCCCGGTATCTGTCTTGGATTGCCCCCCTCCCCCGGTATCTGTCTCGGATTGCCCCCCTCCCCCCGTATCTGTCTCGGATTGCCCCCTCCCCCCGGTATCTGTCTTGGATTGCCCCCCTCCCCCCGTATCTGTCTCGGATTGCCCCCCTCCCCCCGTATCTGTCTCGGATTGCCCCCCTCCCCCGGTATCTGTCTCGGATTGCCACCCTCCCCCGGTATCTGTCTCGGATTGCCCCCTCCCCCGGTATCTGTCTCGGATTGCCCCCCTCCCCCCGTATCTGTCTCGGATTGCCCCCTCCCCCGGTATCTGTCTCGGATTGCCCCCCTCCCCCGGTATCTGTCTCGGATTGCCCCCCTCCCTCATTATCTGTCTCGGATTGCCCCCCTCCCTCATTATCTGTCTCGGATTGCCCCCCTCCCCCTTTATCTGTCTCGGATTGCCCCCCTCCCCCGGTATCTGTCTCGGATTGCCCCCCTCCCCCCGTATCTGTCTCGGATTGCCCCCTCCCCCCGTATCTGTCTCGGATTGCCCCCTCCCCCCGCATCTGTCTGGGATTGCCCCCCTCCCCCAGTATCTGTCTCGGATTGCCCCCTCCCCCGATATCTGTCTCGGATTGCCCCCCTCCACCCGGTATCTGTCTCGGATTGCCCCCCTCCCCCCGGTATCTGTCTCGGATTGCCCCCCTCCCCCGGTATCTGTCTCGGATTGCCCCCCTCCCCCCGTATCTGTCTCGGATTGCCCCCCTCCCCCCGTATCTGTCTCGGATTGCCCCCCTCCCCCGGTATCTGTCTCGGATTGCCCCCCTCCCCCGGTATCTGTCTCGGATTGCCCCCCTCCCCCGGTATCTGTCTCGGATTGCCCCCCTCCCCCGGTATCTGTCTCGGATTGCCCCCCTCCCCCCGTATCTGTCTCGGATTGCCCCCTCCCCCGGTATCTGTCTCGGATTGCCCCCCTCCCCCGGTATCTGTCTCGGATTGCCCCCCTCCCTCATTATCTGTCTCGGATTGCCCCCCTCCCTCATTATCTGTCTCAGATTGCCCCCCTCCCCCGGTATCTGTCTCGGATTGCCCCCCTCCCCCGGTATCTGTTTCGGATTGCCCCCCTCCCCCCGTATCTGTCTCGGATTGCCCCCCTCCCCCCGTATCTGTCTCGGATTGCCCCCCTCCCCCGGTATCTGTCTCGGATTGCCCCCCTCCCCCGGTATCTGTCTCGGATTGCCCCCCTCCCTCATTATCTGTCTCGGATTGCCCCCCTCCCTCATTATCTGTCTCGGATTTCCCCCCTCCCCCGGTATCTGTCTCGGATTGCCCCCCTCCCCCCGTAACTGTCTCGGATTGCCCCCCTCCCCCCGTATCTGTCTCGGATTGCCCCCCTCCCCCCGTATCTGTCTCAGATTGCCCCCCTCCCC
This sequence comes from Staurois parvus, assembly GCF_062004578.1. Classification (NCBI taxonomy): domain Eukaryota; kingdom Metazoa; phylum Chordata; class Amphibia; order Anura; family Ranidae; genus Staurois; species Staurois parvus. The sequence goes on from NW_028319804.1 coordinate 84,703, forward strand.
CCGTATCTGTCTCGGATTGCCCCCCTCCCCCGGTATCTGTCTCGGAATTCCCCCCTCCCCGGGTATCTGTCTCGGATTGCCCCCCCCTCCGGTATCTGTCTCGGATTGCCCCCTCCCCTGGTATCTGTCTCGGATTGCCCCTCTCCCCCGGTATCTGTCTCGGATTGCCCCCCTCCCCCCGTATCTGTCTCGGATTGCCCCCCTCCGCCTCCCTCCCCCCGTATCTGTCTCGCATTGCCCCCCTCCCCCCGTATCTGTCTCGGATTGCCCCCCTCCCCCGGTATCTGTCACGGATTGTCCCCCTCCCCCGGTATCTGTCTCGGATTGCCCACTCCCCCCTCCGGTATCTGTCTCGGATTGCCCCCCTCCCCCGGTATCTGTCTCGGATTGCCCCCCTCCCCCCGTATCTGTCTCGGATTGCCCCCCTCCCCCCGGTATCTGTCTCGGATTGCCCCCCTCCCCCGGTATCTGTCTCGGATTGCCCCCCTCCCCCCGTATCTGTCTCGGATTGCCCCCCTCCCCCCGTATCTGTCTCAGATTGCCCCCCTCACCCGGTATCTGTCTCGGATTGCCCCCTCCCCCGGTATCTGTCTCGGATTGTCCCCCTCCCCCGGTATCTGTCTCGGATGGCCCCCCTCCCCCCGTATCTGTCTCGGATTGCCCCCCTCCCCCCGGTATCTGTCTCGGATTGCCCCCCCTCCGGTATCTGACTCGGATTGCCCCCCTCCCCCGGTATCTGTCTCGGATTGCCCCCCCCCCTCCGGTATCTGTCTCGGATTGCGCCCTCCCCCGGTATCTGTCTCAGATTGCCCCCCTCCCCCGGTATCTGTCTCGGATTGCCCCCCTCCCCCCGTATCTGTCTCGGATTGCCCCCCTCCCCCCGTATCTGTCTCGGATTGCCCCCCTCCCCCGGTATCTGTCTCGGATTGCCCCCCCCCCTCCGGTATCTGTCTCGGATTGCCCCCTCCCCCGGTATCTGTCTCGGATTGCCCCCTTCCCCCCGTATCTGTCTCGGATTGCCCCCCTCCCCCCGGTATCTGTCTCGGATTGCCCCCCTCCCCCGGTATCTGTCTCGGATTGCCCCCCTCCCCCCGTATCTGTCTCGGATTGCCCCCCTCCCCCCGTATCGGTCTCGGATTGCCCCCTCCCCCGGTATCTGTCTCGGATTGCCCCCCTCCCCCGGTATCTGTCTCGGATTGCCCCCCTCCCCCGATATCTGTCTCGGATTGCCCCCCTCCACCCGGTATCTGTCTCGGATTGCCCCCCTCCCCCCGTATCTGTCTCGGATTGCCCCCCTCCCCCGGTATCTGTCTCGGATTGCCCCCCTACCCCCGTATCTGTCTCGGATTGCCCCCCTCCCCCCGTATCTGTCTCGGATTGCCCCCCTCCCCCGGTATCTGTCTCGGATTGCCCCCCTCCCCCGGTATCTGTCTCGGATTGCCCCCCTCCCCCGGTATCTGTCTCGGATTGCCCCCCTCCCCCCGTATCTGTCTCGGATTGCCCCCTCCCCCGGTATCTGTCTCGGATTGCCCCCCTCCCCCGGTATCTGTCTCGGATTGCCCCCCTCCCTCATTATCTGTCTCGGATTGCCCCCCTCCCTCATTATCTGTCTCGGATTGCCCCCCTCCCCCGGTATCTGTCTCGGATTGCCCCCCTCCCCCGGTATCTGTTTCGGATTGCCCCCCTCCCCCCGTATCTGTCTTGGATTGCCCCCCTCCCCCCGTATCTGTCTCGGATTGCCCCCCTCCCCCGGTATCTGTCTCGGATTGCCCCCCTCCCCCGGTATCTGTCTCGGATTGCCCCCCTCCCTCATTATCTGTCTCGGATTGCCCCCCTCCCTCATTATCTGTCTCGGATTTCCCCCCTCCCCCGGTATCTGTCTCGGATTGCCCCCCTCCCCCCGTAACTGTTTCGGATTGCCCCCCTCCCCCCGTATCTGTCTCGGATTGCCCCCCTCCCCCCGTATCTGTCTCGGATTGCCCCCCTCCCCCCGTATCTGTCTCGGATTGCCCCCCTCCCCCGGTATCTGTCTCGGAATTCCCCCCTCCCCGGGTATCTGTCTCGGATTGCCCCCCCCCTCCGGTATCTGTCTCGGATTGCCCCCTCCCCTGGTATCTGTCTCTGATTGCCCCTCTCCCCCGGTATCTGTCTCGGATTGCCCCCCTCCCCCCGTATCTGTCTCGGATTGCCCCCCTCCGCCTCCCTCCCCCCGTATCTGTCTCGCATTGCCCCCCTCCCCCCGTATCTGTCTCGGATTGCCCCCCTCCCCCGGTATCTGTCTCGGATTGCCCCCCTCCCCCGGTATCTGTCTCGGATTGCCCACTCCCCCCTCCGGTATCTGTCTCGGATTGCCCCCCTCCCCCGGTATCTGTCTCGGATTGCCCCCCTCCCCCCGTATCTGTCTCGGATTGCCCCCCTCCCCCCGGTATCTGTCTCGGATTGCCCCCCTCCCCCGGTATCTGTCTCGGATTGCCCCCCTCCCCCCGTATCTGTCTCGGATTGCCCCCCTCCCCCGGTATCTGTCTCGGATTGCCCCCCTCCCCCCGTATCTGTCTCGGATTGCCCCCCTCCCCCCGTATCTGTCTCGGATTGCCCCCCTCCCCCGGTATCTGTCTCGGATTGCCCCCTCCCCCGGTATCTGTCTCGGATTGCCCCCCTCCCCCGGTATCTGTCTCGGATGGCCCCCCTCCCCCCGTATCTGTCTCGGATTGCCCCCCTCCCCCCGGTATCTGTCTCGGATTGCCCCCCCTCCGGTATCTGACTCGGATTGCCCCCCTCCCCCGGTATCTGTCTCGGATTGCCCCCCCCCTCCAGTATCTGTCTCGGATTGCGCCCTCCCCCGGTATCTGTCTCAGATTGCCCCCCTCCCCCGGTATCTGTCTCGGATTGCCCCCCTCCCCCCGTATCTGTCTCGGATTGCCCCCCTTCCCCCGTATCTGTCTCGGATTGCCCCCCTCCCCCGGTATCTGTCTCGGATTGCCCCCCCCCTCCGGTATCTTTCTCGGATTGCCCCCTCCCCCGGTATCTGTCTCGGATTGCCCCCTTCCCCCCGTATCTGTCTTGGATTGCCCCCCTCCCCCCGGTATCTGTCTCGGATTGCCCCCCTCCCCCGGTATCTGTCTCGGATTGCCCCCCTCCCCCCGTATCTGTCTCGGATTGCCCCCCTCCCCCCGTATCTGTCTCGGATTGCCCCCTCCCCCGGTATCTGTCTCGGATTGCCCCCCTCCCCCGGTATCTGTCTCGGATGGCCCCCCGTATCTGTCTCGGATTGCCCCCCTCCCCCCGGTATCTGTCTCGGATTGCCCCCCTCCCCCCGGTATCTGTCTCGGATTGCCCCCCTCCCTCATTATCTGTCTCGGATTGCCCCCCTCCCCCCGGTATCTGTCTCGGATTGCCCCCCTCCCCCGGTATCTGTCTCGGATTGCCCCCTCCCCCGGTATCTGTCTCGGATTGCCCCCTCCCCCGGTATCTGTCTCGGATTGCCCCCTCCCCCGGTATCTGTCTCGGATTGCCCCCCTCCCCCGGTATCTGTCTTGGATTGCCCCCCTCCCCCGGTATCTGTCTCTGATTGCCCCCCTCCCCCCCGGTATCTGTCTCGGATTGCCCCCCTCCCCTGGTATCTGTCTCGGATTGCCCCCCTCCCCCCGTATCTGTCTCGGATTGCCCCCCCCCCTATCTGTCTCGGATTGCCCCCCTCCCCCAGTATCTGTCTCGGATTGCCCCCCCCTATTAGTCTCGGATTGCCCCCCCCATCTGTCTCGGATTGCCCCCCTCCCCCGTATCTGTCTTGGATTGCCCCCCCCTATCTGTCTCGGATTGCCCCCCCCCTATCTGTCTCGGATTGCCCCCCCCCTATCTGTCTCGGATTGCCCCCTCCCTATCTGTCTCGGATTGCCCCCCTCCCCCCGTATCTGTCTCGGATTGCCCCCCCCCTATCTGTCTCGGATTGCCCCCCTCCCCCCGTATCTGTCTCGGATTGCCCCCCCCCCTATCTGTCTCGGATTGCCCCCCTCCCCCCGTATCTGTCTCGGATTGCCCCCCCCCTATCTGTCTCGGATTTCCCCCCTCCCCCCGTATCTGTCTCGGATTGCCCCCCCCTATCTGTCTCGGATTGCCCCCCTCCCCCCGTATCTGTCTCGGATTGCCCCCCCCTATCTGTCTCGGATTGCCCCCCCCCCCCATCTGTCTCGGATTGCCCCCCCCCCACCTATCTGTCTCGGATTGCCCCCCCCCCCTATCTGTCTCGGATTGCCCCCCCCTATCTGTCTCGGATTACCCCCCTCCCCCAGTATCTGTCTCGGATTGCCCACCCCCCTATCTGTCTCGGATTACCGCCCACCCCCCTATCTGTCTCGGATTACCCCCCTCCCCCAGTATCTGTCTCGGATTGCCCCCCTCCCCCGTATCTGTCTCGGATTGCCCCCCCCCCTATCTGTCTCGGATTGCCCCCCCCTATCTGTCTCGGATTGCCCCCCCCCCCCCCTATCTGTCTCGGATTGCCCCCCAGGACCTCCTGCACATCCAGGAACAGCTGCAGTCCCGGTGTCGGTGTGGGGGGGGGAGCACCTGTTGTGAACATGGGAAGGTGGTCGGAGCTCCGGCGGGTCTCATATATCTCCTCATAAACCCGGACGGATCAGTTTTCTCCCTGACAGCACCGGCACTCAGCTCCCAGTCCCCCCGGCCCGCAGGGTCATGACGTCACGACTGCCACTGACACGCTCCGCGCCAGGATCCGCTGGGCTCCGCTGCCATCGGCACATTCTTCAGCGCAGCGGGTCGGAGAGGAGCGCGCCGCCGCCAAGGGGGTCATCATGAGGTGTGGCTTGTATTTAAATGTGCAGAATGTGGAGGGAGTGTTATGTATATAAAGTGCCGATTCCATCGCTTCCCCAGACAGACCCAGCTATGAACAGCAGGAGGAGACCCATGAAGAGGCCCCAGCTCGTACTCCTCCATGAGAACAAGGTCACTGGTGGACAGGACTGCACACAGGGACTGCTGGAGCCCATTGGACCTCACTTGTTGATGGACATCCAACTTCTTCTCTAATTGCTCCAAGTCTTCCCCAAGTCCTGGTCACCTTGGCAGACGGCTGCTATGGCTGAAGTTGGTGGCTTCTTGGCATCTCTGGATCTAGACTTGCATGGCTTCTCTTCATCGTATGGGAATGTGGCTTTAGCTGACTCACCTGGATTTCTGAATGAGAGGCTGGGGCAGATAGAAGGGAGGCTGCAGAGAGGATCCCCCACCGACTTCGCCCACCTGAAAGGTATCCTGCGGAGGAGGCAGCTCTACTGTAGGACGGGCTTCCACCTGGAGATCTTCCCCAATGGGACTGTGCATGGCACCAGGCAGGACCACAGTAGATTCGGTAAGGCTGCATGACTTGCCTTCCTCAAATCTGGTTCCTCACATACCTTCCCTTTAGGTGGCTCCTCGCTTTCGTCCCCATACCTAGTTCTTTAAATCCCTTCCCCATACCTGGATCCTCGCATCCCTTCCCCGTACCTGGATCTTCTCATCCCTTCCACGTACCTGGCTCCTCGCATCCCTTCCCCATACCTGGATCTTCTCATCCCTTCCACGTACCTGGCTCCTCGCATCCCTTCCACGTACCTGGCTCCTCGCATCCCTTCCCTGTACCGGGCTCCTCGCATCCCTTCCTCATACCTGGATCTTCTCATCCCTTCCCCATACCTGGATCTTCTCATCCCTTCCCTGTACCTGGATCTTCTCATCCTTTCCCCGTACCTGGATCTTCTCATCCCTTCCCTGTACCTGGATCTTCTCATCCTTTCCCCGTACCTGGATCTTCTCATCCCTTCCCCATACCTGGATCTTCTCATCCCTTCCCCATACCTGGATCTTCTCATCCCTTCCCCGTACCGGGCTCCTCACACCCCTTCCCCATACCTGGATCTTCACATCCCTTCCCTGTACCTGGATCTTCTCATCCTTTACCCGTACCTGGCTCCTGGCATCCCTTCCCCATACCTGGATCTTCTCATCCCTTCCCCGTATCTGGATCTTCTCATCCCTTCCCCGTATCTGGATCTTCTCATCCCTTCCCCGTACCTGGCTCCTCACATCCCTTCCCCATACCTGGCTCCTCACACCCCTTCCCCGTACCTGGCTCCTCACATCCCTTCCCCATACTGGACTCGCTACATCCCTTCCCCATACCTGGCTCCTCACATCCCTTCCCCATACCTGGCTCCTCACACCCCTTCCCCGTACCTGGCTCCTCACATCCCTTCCCCGTACCTGGCTCCTCACATCCCTTCCCCATACTGGACTCACTGCATCCCTTTCCCATACCTGGCTCCTCTCACCCCTTCCCCATACCTGGCTCCTCACACCCCTTCCCCATACTGGACTCACTGCATCCCTTCCATATACCTGGCTCCTCTCATCCCTTCCATATACCTGGCTCATTGCATCCCTTCCCCATACCATGCTTGTTACATCCCTTCCCCCTACTTGGTACCTCACATTCCTGCTTTGCACTTGTCTTCTAAAATTCCCTCCCCAAATCTGGCTCCTCACATCCCTTCCCCGTACCTGGTTCCTCACATCCCTTCCGCATACCTGGTTCCTCACATCCCTTCCCTGTACCTGGTTCCTCACATCCCTTCCCTGTGCCTGGCTCCTCGCATCCCTTCGCCATACCTGGCTCCTCTTGTCCTTTCCCCGACTCCTCTCGTCCCTTCCCCGTACCTTGCTCCTCACATCCCTTTCCCATACCTGGATCTTCTCATCCCTTCTTTATACCTGACTCCTCGCATCCCTTCCCCGTACTGGACTCACTGCATCCCTTCCATATACCTGGCTCCTCTCACCCTTTCCCCATACCTGGCTCCTCTCACCCTTTCCCCGTACCTGGCTCCTCTCGTCCCTTCCCCATACCTGGCTCCTCTCACCCTTTCCCCATACCTGGCTCCTCTCACCCTTTCCCCATACCTGGCTCCTCTCACCCTTTCCCGTACCTGGCTCCTCTCGTCCCTTCCCCGTACCTGGCACCTCTCGCCCTTTCCCCGTACCTTACTCCTCACGCCCTTTCCCCGTACCTTGCTCCTCTCGCCCTTTCCCTGTACCTGGCTCCTTTCAGCCTTTCCCCGTACCTGGCTCCTTTCAGCCTTTCCCCGTACCTGGCTCCTCACAGCCCTTCCCCGTACCTGGCTCCTCTCAGCCCTTCCCCGTACCTGGCTCCTCTCAGCCCTTCCCTGTACCTGGCTCCTCACACCCCTTCCCCGTACCTGGCTCCTCACACCCCTTCCCCATTGCTGGCTCCTCTCACCCCTTCCCCATACCTTGCTCCTCACACCCCTTCCCCATACCTGGCTCCTCTCACCCCTTCCCCATACCTGGCTCCTCACACCCCTTTCCCCATACCTGGCTCCTCACACCCCTTCCCCATACCTGGCTCCTCACACCCCTTCCCCATACCTGGCTCCTCACACCCCTTCCCCGTACCTGGCTCCTCTCGCCCCTTCCCCGTACCTGGCTCCTCACACCCCTTCCCCGTACCTGGCTCCTCACACCCCTTCCCCGTACCTGGCTCCTCACACCCCTTCCCCGTACCTGGCTCCTCACATCCCTTCCCCGTACCTGGCTCCTCACACCCCTTCCCCGTACCTGGCTCCTCACACCCCTTCCCCGTACCTGGCTCCTCACACCCCTTCCCCGTACCTGGCTCCTCACACCCCTTCCCCGTACCTGGCTCCTCACACCCCTTCCCCGTACCTGGCTCCTCACACCCCTTCCCCGTACCTGGCTCCTCACACCCCTTCCCCATACCTGGCTCCTCACACCCCTTCCCCATACCTGGCTCCTCTCGCCCCTTCCCCATACCTGGCTCCTCACACCCCTTCCCCATACCTGGCTCCTCTCGCCCCTTCCCCATACCTGGCTCCTCACACCCCTTCCCCATACCTGGCTCCTCACACCCCGTACCTGGCTCCTCACATCCCTTCCCCATACCTGGCTCCTCACACCCCTTCCCCATACCTGGCTCCTCACACCCCTTCCTCATACCTGGCTCCTCACACCCATGAATTGATGCTTGTCACAATCTGGTAGTTAGTTGGTAATTTGATGCCGGTGATTACACATCCAATTTCCTGCAGTGTGTTTGTTCTTTGGATGACAGCTTTTGGTTCCCAGAATCAGTGGCGGCTCTTAAATGTCAGGCAACGTACTTACATTGTTCTGGGATTTCCAGATTTTCTATAGAGCTGACATAAAATGGGAGATTAGCTGGAGGTTGGGTAAAGTCGTCTTGCTATAATGATGGGTCTTCTCAGTAATTAGAGCGAGGCTGCTATATAATGGTGACATTGTGCTTCTACCCAAGGAGCTGAAGGTGGCCACACACCAGCCAATGTGGTCATTCCATCGACCAAGGTGCAAAATCCCCCTGAACCAAAGGGTGATTCGCTTGCTTCCAATTGCTCATACCTAGATCAGTCACAAATCACGGCATGTATGGTCACCTCAACAACTGCCAAGTTGGAGACACTTGGAGAATGGGCCAATCATACATTCTGAATCATTTTACTTTACGCCGTCCATATCTTTACCGGTCATGAATTTCAGTGTTGTTCCAGTTTATGGGCCTTATGGAGGTTCCCCTAATATTTGTGTCTTATGGAGGTTCTCCTAATATTTATGTGCCTTATGGAGGTTCCCCTAATATTTGTGCCTTATGGAGGTTTTCCTAATATTTGTGTCTTATGGAGGTTCTCCTAATATTTGTGTCTTATGGAGGTTCCCCTAATATTTGTGTCTTATGGAGGTTCCCCTAATATTTGTGTCTTATGGAGGTTCCCCTAATATTTGTGTCTTATGGAGGTTCCCCTAATATTTATGTGCCTTATGGAGGTTCTCCTAATATTTATGTGCCTTGTGGAGGTTTTCCTAATATTTGTGTCTTATGGAGGTTCCCCTAATATTTATGTGCCTTATGGAGGTCCTTTTCTTAACTATGTGCTTCATGGAGGTCTTCTTATTACGTATGTGTCCTATGGAGGTTCCCCTAATATGTATGTACCTTGTGGAGGTTCTCCTAATATTTGTGTCTTATGGAGGTTCCTCTAATATTTGTGTGCTTTATAGAGGTTCTCCTAATATTTGTGTCTTATGGAGGTTCCCCTAATATTTATGTGCCTTATGGAGGTTCCCCTAATATTTATGTGCCTTGTGGAGGTTCTCCTAAAATTTGTGTCTTATGGAGGTTCCCCTAATATTTATGTGCCTTATGGAGGTCCTTTTCTTAACCATGTGCTTCATGGAGGTTCTCCTAATGTATGTGCTTTATGGGGGTTCCCCTAATATTTATGTGCCTTGTGGAGGTTCTCCTAATATTTGTGTCTTATGGAGGTTCCCCTAATATTTATGTGCTTCATGGAGTTTCCCCTAATATGTATGTGCCTTATGGAGGTTCCCCTAATATGTATGTGCCTTGTGGAGGTTCTCCTAATATTTGTGCCTTATGGAGGTTCCCCTAATATTTATGTGCCTTGTGGAGGTTCTCCTAATATTTGTGTCTTATGGAGGTTCCCCTAATATTTATGTGCCTTGTGGAGGTTCTTCTAATATTTGTGTCTTATGGAGGTTCCCCTAATATTTATGTGCCTTGTGGAGGTTCCCCTAATATTTATGTGCCTTGTGGAGGTTCTCCTAATATTTATGTGCCTTGTGGAGGCTCTCCTAATATTTATGAGCCTTATGGAGGCTCTCCTAATATCTGTGTCTTATGAAGGTTCTCCTAATATTTGTGCGTTATGGAGGTTCTCCTAATAATTGTGCGTTATGGAGGTTCTCCTAATAATTGTGCCTTATGGAGGTTCTCCTAATATTTGTGTTTTATGGAGGTTCCCCTAATATTTATGTGCCCTATATTCTCTTCTCCTTGTCTGTGTCCTATGGAGGTTCTCTTCTCCTTGTCTGTGTCCTATGGAGGTTCTCCTATCCTTGTCTGTGTCCTATGGAGGTTCTCCTCTCCTTGTCTGTGTCCTATGGAGGTTCTCCTCTCCTTGTCTGTGTCCTATGGAGGTTCTCTTCTCCTTGTCTGTGTCCTATGGAGGTTCTCTTCTCCTTGTCTGTGTCCTATGGAGGTTCTCTTCTCCTTGTCTGTGTCCTATGGAGGTTCTCTTCTCCTTGTCTGTGTCCTATGGAGGTTCTCTTCTCCTTGTCTGTGTCCTATGGAGGTTCTCTTCTCCTTTTCTGTGTCCTATGGAGGTTCTCCTATCCTTGTCTGTGTCCTATGGAGGTTCTCTTCTCCTTGTCTGTGTCCTATGGAGGTTCTTATCTCCTTGTCTGTGTCCTATGGAGGTTCTCTTCTCCTTGTCTGTGTCCTATGGAGGTTCTCTTCTCCTTGTCTGTGTCCTATGGAGGTTCTCTTCTCCTTGCCTGTGTCCTATGGAGGTTCTCTTCTCCTTGCCTGTGTCCTATGGAGGTTTTCTTCTCCTTGCCTGTGTCCTATGGAGGTTCACTTCTCCTTTTTTGTGTCCTATGGAGGTTCTCTTCTCCTTGTCTGTGTCCTATGGAGGTTCTCTTCTCCTTGTCTGTGTCCTATGGAGGTTCTCTTCTCCTTGTCTGTGTCCTATGGAGGTTCTCTTCTCCTTGTCTGTGTCCTATGGAGGTTCTCTTCTCCTTTTCTGTGTCCTATGGAGGTTCTCCTATCCTTGTCTGTGTCCTATGGAGGTTCTCTTCTCCTTGTCTGTGTCCTATGGAGGTTCTTATCTCCTTGTCTGTGTCCTATGGAGGTTCTCTTCTCCTTGTCTGTGTCCTATGGAGGTTCTCTTCTCCTTGTCTGTGTCCTATGGAGGTTCTCTTCTCCTTGCCTGTGTCCTATGGAGGTTCTCTTCTCCTTGCCTGTGTCCTATGGAGGTTTTCTTCTCCTTGCCTGTGTCCTATGGAGGTTCACTTCTCCTTTTTTGTGTCCTATGGAGGTTCTCTTCTCCTTGTCTGTGTCCTATGGAGGTTCTCTTCTCCTTGTCTGTGTCCTATGGAGGTTCTCTTCTCCTTGTCTGTGTCCTATGGAGGTTCTCTTCTCCTTGTCTGTGTCCTATGGAGGTTCTCTTCTCCTTTTCTGTGTCCTATGGAGGTTCTCCTATCCTTGTCTGTGTCCTATGGAGGTTCTCTCCTTGTCTGTGTCCTATGGAGGTTCTCTTCTCCTTGTCTGTGTCCTATGGAGGTTCTCTTCTCCTTGCCTGTGTCCTATGGAGGTTTTCTTCTCCTTGCCTGTGTCCTATGGAGGTTCTCTTCTCCTTTTCTGTGTCCTATGGAGGTTCTCCTATCCTTGCCTGTGTCGTATGGAGGTTCTCTTCTCCTTGTCTGTGTCCTATGGAGGTTCTCTTCTCCTTGTCTGTGTCCTATGGAGGTTCTCTTCTCCTTGTCTGTGTCCTATGGAGGTTCTCTTCTCCTTTTCTGTGTCCTATGGAGGTTCTCTTCTCCTTTTCTGTGTCCTATGGAGGTTCTCTTCTCCTTTTCTGTGTCCTATGGAGGTTCTCTTCTCCTCGTCTGTGTCCTATGGAGGTTCTCTTCTTGTCTGTGTCCTATGGAGGTTCTCTTCTCCTTGTCTGTGTCCTATGGAGGTTCTCTTCTGCTTGCCTGTGTCCTATGGAGGTTCTCTTCTCCTTGCCTGTGTCCTATGGAGGTTTTCTTCTCCTTGCCTGTGTCCTATGGAGGTTCTCTTCTTGCCTGTGTCCTATGGAGGTTCTCTTCTCCTTGTCTGTGTCCTATAGAGGTTATCTTCTCCTTGTCTGTGTCCTATGGAGGTTTTCTTCTCCTTGCCTGTGTCCTATGGAGGTTCTCTTCTTGTCTGTGTCCTATGGAGGTTCTCTTCTCCTTGTCTGTGTCCTATGGAGGTTCTCTTCTCCTTGTCTGTGTCCTATGGAGGTTCTCTTCTCCTTGCCTGTGTCCTATGGAGGTTCTCTTCTCCTTGTCTGTGTCCTATGGAGGTTCTCTTCTGCTTGCCTGTGTCCTATGGAGGTTCTCTTCTCCTTGCCTGTGTCCTATGGAGGTTTTCTTCTCCTTGCCTGTGTCCTATGGAGGTTCTCTTCTTGCCTGTGTCCTATGGAGGTTCTCTTCTCCTTGTCTGTGTCCTATGGAGGTTCTCTTCTCCTTGTCTGTGTCCTATGGAGGTTCTCTTCTCCTTGTCTGTGTCCTATGGAGGTTCTCTTCTTGTCTGTGTCCTATGGAGGTTCTCTTCTCCTTGCCTGTGTCCTATGGAGGTTCTCTTCTCCTTGTCTGTGTCCTATGGAGGTTCTCTTCTCCTTGTCTGTGTCCTATGGAGGTTCTCTTCTCCTTGTCTGTGTCCTATGGAGGTTGTGTGAATGACCCTGATTGTGTCTGATATGATGACCTGACGATATGCAAAGTGCGAGCTCCTGCAGCAGCCAATCTTATGTTTTATGACTTTCCAGAGGTCGGAAGAGTGACCCCGGGGTGATTGCGGTGCGTTCCTCGCCTGCACATTCATGGATGGGGTATTGCCACGGCAGGAGAAGAGTAGTGATATTGCGGGGGTTGGGTTACAATGGTTTTCATCTCATTTCTAGTAAACTGTGTTTCTGGCATTCTCCTGGAAATTTGTGATTCTTTCCTTTTTATGTTTTGTAGTCACCTGATATCGGTCAGTTGGAATAAATGAGCACCAGGAGGCTTAGAGGGAAAATGGCCCTCCATGGGGGCCATATAATCGGGGTGATGATAGAAGGAGGGTCTTCACACCTGGGAAATCACAAGAGATCATCGGCTTGCTGTGTCTCCGGAGGGGAGATCCATCTTCTATTTGTCCTGGTCACCATTGTCACCAGGAAATCCTACATTTCACCAGAACAGGAATAGAGGGGGGATCTTCCACTGGGGACACCTGATGAGAACTGTTTAAGGGTTGGTTAACTCTTGCAGTCAGGAGGCAGTAAAAGCAGGCGGTTGAGTGTCCCCCTCCCCTCACTTAGGCAGCCAGATGGAGTTGTACAGGTGCTGTGGCAAATATTGCCCCCCACCTACACCCTTGTGTTCTGTGGGAAGTACCACCCCTGAATGCAACCCATTCAGGTGAATGGGGCCACACCACAAATGCCCTTCAACCACATGCAATGAGCAAGGCTGGGGCACGGTGGTTCAACATTTACCAAAGTAAAAAAAGGCAACAGGTTTTCTCTTCACCGCCTGACATCTCCTCACCCCCTGACCTGAAGTCTCCTCACCCCCTGACGTCTCCTCACCGCCTGACGTCTCTTCACCACCTGACGTCTCCTCACCCCCTGACGTCTCCTCACCGCCTGACGTCTCCTCACCGCCTGACGTCTCTTCACCGCCTGACGTCTCTTCACCACCTGACGTCTCCTCACCGCCTGACGTCTCCTTACCGCCTGACGTCTCCTCACCCCCTGACGTCTCTTCACCCCCTGACGTCTCCTCGCCGCCTGACGTCTCCTCACCCCCTGACGTCTCCTCACCGCCTGACGTCTCCTCACCGCCTGACATCTGCTCACCCCCTGACGTCTCCTCACCGCCTGACGTCTCCTCACTCCCTGACGTCTCCTCACCCCCTGACCTGAAGTCTCCTCACCCCCTGACGTCTCCTCACCGCCTGACGTCTCTTCACCACCTGACGTCTCCTCACCCCCTGACGTCTCCTCACTGCCTGACGTCTCCTCACCGCCTGACGTCTCTTCACCACCTGACGTCTCCTCACCCCCTGACGTCTCCTCACTGCCTGACGTCTCCTTACCGCCTGACGTCTCCTCACCGTCTGACGTCTCTTCACCACCTGACGTCTCCTCACCGCCTGACGTCTCCTCACCGCCTGACGTCTCCTCACTCCCTGACGTCTCCTCACCCCCTGACGTCTCCTCGCCGCCTGACGTCTCCTCACCGTCTGACGTCTCCTCACCGCCTGACGTCTCCTCACCGCCTGACATCTCCTCACCCCCTGACGTCTCCTCACCGCCTGACGTCTCCTCACTCCCTGACGTCTCCTCACCCCCTGACCTGAAGTCTCCTCACCCCCTGACGTCTCCTCACCGCCTGACGTCTCTTCACCACCTGACGTCTCCTCACCCCCTGACGTCTCCTCACTGCCTGACGTCTCCTTACCGCCTGACGTCTTCTCACCGTCTGACGTCTCTTCACCCCCTGACGTCTCCTCGCCGCCTGACGTCTCCTCACCCCCTGACGTCTCCTCACCACCTGACGTCTCCTCACTCCCTGACGTCTCCTCACCCCCTGACCTGAAGTCTCCTCACCCCCTGACGTCTCCTCACCGCCTGACGTCTCTTCACCACCTGACGTCTCCTCACCCCCTGACGTCTCCTCATCCCCTGACGTCTCCTCACCCCCTGACGTCTCCTCACCCCCTGACGTCTCCTCACCCCCTGATGTCTCCTCACCCCCTGACCTGAAGTCTCCTCACCCCCTGACCTGAAGTCTCCTCACCCCCTGACGTCTCCTCACTTCTCCTGACGTCTCCTGACATCTCCTCACTGCCTCACGTCGCCTCACCCCCCAACGTCTTCTGACGTCTCCTCACCCTCCGACGTCTTCTGACGTCTCCTCACCCTCCTGACGTCTTCTGACGTCTCCTCACCCCCTGACATCTCCTCACTTCTCCTGACGTCTCCTGACATCTCCTCACCCCCTGACGTCTCCTCACCCCCTGATGTCTTCTGACGTCTCCTCACCCCCTGACGTCTCCTCACTTCTCCTGACGTCTCCTGACATCTCCTTACCGCCTCACGTCTCCTCACCATCCTGACGTCTTCTGACGTCTCCTCACCCCCTGACGTCTTCTGACGTCTCCTCACCCCCCTGACGTCTTCTGACGTCTCCTCACCCCCTGACGTCTTCTGACGTCTCCTCACCCCCCTGACGTCTTCTGACATCTCCTCACCCCCCTGACGTCTTCTGATGTCTCCTCACCCCCTGACGTCTCCTGACATCTCCTCACCCCTCTGACGTCTTCTGACATCTCCTCACCCCCCTGACGTCTTCTGATGTCTCCTCACCCCCTGACGTCTCCTGACATCTCCTCACCCCCCTGATGTCTTCTGACATCTCCTCACCCCCCTGACGTCTTCTGATGTCTCCTCACCCCCTGACGTCTCCTGACATCTCCTCACCCCCCTGACGTCTCCTCACCGCCTATCCAACATCTCTAGAAAGAGGTCGACTGCCAGACACAGATGATGCAATACACCTGATGGGATCACCAACCCTTCCCTACTCGTCCATCACTAGAAAATCGATTCATATGGAATGCACGGATCAAGGAGTGACAGGAGAGATAGATATGGAAAGGATAATATTCTAGACTCTGGAATCAACTTGGCGTTGGTCATGCTGGGGTCAGTGGGCGGGGTGACCTCTCTCATGCCCCCGCAGTGGGAGTCCCACCCAGGAGGAAACAGGTGTCCTTCCCGTGGGGTTCTGGTTCTGGAGGGGTTAACCCCTTCCCTGCCATCCTGCATACCAGCACTCCATGCCACATCCAGAACTCGTTGGTATAAATCATCGCTCCTCTCCACTTCCCGCTCGGGTAGAACTGAAATCCTAAACAAATGCGCTCATTTTCAAGAAATGTCAACTTTTTTTTCCGACTTCCTTTTTTTTTTTTCCTGCAGGTGCACAAAAAAACATTTTTGAGGAATGTCTGGGATTAGTCAATGTATCCCAAGTCCTGCCCTCCCCGAATTCCTGTTCCAGGATCTCCGTCCAGCATATGTGCCCTGTGCATGTATCTAGAAGGATCCAGACATCCATGCAGTGGATGACATGTGAGCTCCAATATGTTGGAGGCCCCAAATGGATGACATTTTGTTTCCATAAAATCCTGTTTTCACCTTTTTGTTATCCTTTGTCCCATCTCCGTGCTGCTGATCTCCTGCATCCTCTTTGCAGACACTTCCTGTCTCCATACACTCCAGTGATGGCTGTTGTCACAGTGACAACACAGGAGAACAATTGGGAGACAGGGACTGAGAGTTGTCACACTATAAGAGGAAGTGCCTGAACAAGGACCCCCATGGCAGGATCACTTAATGAAAGCTGCAGATTTCTAACGACTGAAAATGACTTTGGAATGACACCAACCTGTGGGAGCTTCTATGATGGTCTGAGGCGGGGGTCTCCAAACATTCTAGACAAGGGGCCAGTTTACTGTTCTTCAAACTTTAGGGGGGCCAGACTGTGGCCAGTGGGAGAAGAAAATGTCCCATCATTGGTATCAGTGGGAGGAATAGTCCCCCATCATTGGTATCAGTGGGAGGAATAGTGCCCCATCATTGGTGTCAGTGGGAGGAATAGTGCCCCATCATTGGTATCAGTGGGAGGAATAGTGTCCCATCATTGGTGTCAGTGGGAGGAATAGTGCCCCATCATTGGTATCAGTGGGAGGAATAGTGCCCCATCATTGGTGTCAGTGGGAGGAATAGTGCCCCATCATTGGTATCAGTGGGAGGAATAGTGCCCCATCATTGGTGTCAGTGGGAGGAATAGTGTCCCATTATTGGTGTCAGTGGGAGGAATAGTGCCCCATCATTGGTATCAGTGGGAGGAATAGTGCCCCATCATTGGTATCAGTGGGAGGAATAGTGCCCCATCATTGGTGTCAGTGGGAGGAATAGTGCCCCATCATTGGTGTCAGTGGGAGGAATAGTGCCCCATCATTGGTGTCAGTGGGAGGAATAGTGTCCCATCATTGGTGTCAGTGGGAGGAATAGTGCCCCATCATTGGTGTCAGTGGGGGGAATAGCGTCCTATAGGTGGTGTCAGTGGCAGAAACTTTTCTCCAGTGTTGCTGACAGTAGGGGAAATAATGCCCTTAGGACTGTACAACAGCAAGCAAAGGACCACATCCGGCCGCCAGGCCACAGTTTGGAGACCACTGATCTAAGGGATCGGGTTGGATCTTCTTTGTAATATGACATGGTGCGGGTGTCATGTCAGTGGTGTCACTAGGTGCTGTATTCTATGGAATTATCACTTCGTTCCCCCATGGAAGTCCTTGGCATCCTCTGTGCTGTATGAGTACACGAGTGTGACTGCCATCGTCTCCCTGCACTCTACAAAGAGACATCCAACGCTGATTTACAAAGAGAACATTAGACCAGGAACTTGGGACCTTAGACTATGAATTATGGGACTATGAGGCTGTGAGTCTACGGGATGGTGGGACTATGGGATCATGGACTATGGGTGATGGAATTACGAGATGGTGGGACTATGGGATCATGGACTATGGGGGATGGAACTACGAGACGGTGGGACTATGGGTGGGACTATGGGTGGGACTAGGGGTAATGGAACTATGAGACGGTGGGACTATGGGTGATGGAACTACGAGACGGTGGGACTATGGGATCATGGACTATGGGTGATGGAACTACGAGATGGTGGGACTATGGGTGGGACTATGGGGGATGGAACTACGAGACGGTGGGACTATGGGATCATGGACTATGGGTGATGGAACTACGAGATGGTGGGACTATGGGATCATGGACTATGAGTGATGGAACTACGAGATGGTGGGACTATGGGATCATGGACTATGGGTGATGGAACTACGAGATGGTGGGACTATGGGATCATGGACTATGGGTGATGGAACTACGAGACGGTGGGACTATGGGATCATGGACTATGGGTGATGGAACTACGAGATGGTGGGACTATGGGATCATGGACTATGAGTGATGGAACTACGAGATGGTGGGACTATGGGATCATGGACTATGGGTGATGGAACTACGAGATGGTGGGACTATGGGATCATGGACTGTGGGTGATGGAACTACGAGATTGTGGGACTATGGGATCATGGACTATGGGTGATGGAACTAGGAGACGGTGGGACTATGGGTGGGACTAGGGGTAATGGAACTATGAGATGGTGGGACTATGGGTGGGACTAGGGGTAATGGAACTATGAGACGGTGGGACTATGGGATCATGGACTGTGGGTGATGGAACTACGAGATGGTGGGACTATGGGATCATGGACTATGGGTGATGGAACTAGGAGACGGTGGGACTATGGGTGGGACTAGGGGTAATGGAACTATGAGACGGTGGGACTATGGGTGATGGAACTACGAGACGGTGGGACTATGGGTGGTAGTATGGGTGGGACTATGGGTGATGGAACTAGGAGACGGTGGGACTATGGGATCATGGACTATGGGTGATGGAACTACGAGACGGTGGGACTATGGGTGGTAGTATGGGTGGGACTATGGGTGATGGAACTAGGAGACGGTGGGACTATGGGTGGGACTATGGGAAGAAGGGACTGTGGTGTGTGGGATGTGTGGGGCGTGTGGTATGGTGGGTGTACCTCGCTCAGTGACACCAATGGACAGAGGTGACACCGGGAATGTTTGGTGACCTGCGGGATTCATTGTTTCCATCTCCTAATACTGTGACTGGGAATCCTCATTACTGGTTATTGGAAACATTCATTTATATGAGATCCCCCCATAATAATCAGGTCTGTACCCCCGCTGTGCCCATTATGAGGGGTTCCCACCATCCCTGTGCTGTGCCCATTATGAGGGGCTCCCACCATCCCTGTGCCCATTATGAGGGGTTCCCACCATCCCTGTGCCCATTATGAGGGGCTCCCACCATCCCTGTGCCCATTATGAGGGGTTCCCACCATCCCTGTGCCCATTATGAGGGGTTCCCACCATCCCTGTGCCCATTATGGGGGGCTCCCACCATCCCTGTGTCCATTATGAGGGGTTCCCACCATCCCTGTGCTGTGCCCATTATGAGGGGTTCCCACCATCCCTGTGCTGTGCCCATTATGAGGGGCTCCCACCATCCCTGTGCCCATTATGAGGGGTTCCCACCATCCCTGTGCTGTGCCCATTATGAGGGGCTCCCACCATCCCTGTGCCCATTATGGGGGGCTCCCACCATCCCTGTGCCCATTATGGGGGGCTCCCACCATCCCTGTGCCCATTATGAGGGGCTCCCACCATCCCTGTGCCCATTATGAGGGGCTCCCACCATCCCTGTGCCCATTATGAGGGGTTCCCACCATCCCTGTGCCCATTATGAGGGGTTCCCACCATCCCTGTGCTGTGCCTATTATGAGGGGTTCCCACCATCCCTGTGCCCATTATGAGGGGCTCCCACCATCCCTGTGCCCATTATGAGGGGTTCCCACCATCAATGTGCCCATTATGAGGGGTTCCCACCATCCCTGTGCCCATTATGAGGGGTTCCCACCATCCCTGTGCTGTGCCCATTATGAGGGGTTCCCACCATCCCTGTGCTGTGCCCATTATGAGGGGTTCCCACCATCCCTGTGCCCATTATGAGGGGCTCCCATCATCCCTGTGCCCATTATGAAGGGTTCCCACCATCCCTGTGCCCATTATGAGGGGTTCCCACCATCCCCGTGCCCATTATGAGGGGTTCCCACCATCCCTGTGCTGTGCCCATTATGAGGGGCTCCCACCATCCCTGTGCCCATTATGAGGGCCTCCCACCATCCCTGTGCCCATTATGAGGGGTTCCCACCATCCCTATGCCCAATATGAGGGGTTCCCACCATCCCTGTGCCCATTATGAGGGGTTCCCACCATCCCTGTGCTGTGCCCATTATGAGGGGTTCCCACCATCCCTGTGCCCATTATGAGGGGCTCCCACCATCCCTGTGCCCATTATGAGGGGCTCCCACCATCCCTGTGCCCATTATGAGGGGTTCCCACCATCCCTGTACCCATTATGAGGGGTTCCCACCATCCCTGTGCTGTGCCCATTATGAGGGGTTCCCACCATCCCTGTGCTGTGCCCATTATGAGGGGCTCCCACCATCCCTGTGCTGTGCCCATTATGAGGGGCTCCCACCATCCCTGTGCCCATTATGAGGGGCTCCCACCATCCCTGTGCCCATTATGAGGGGTTCCCACCATCGCTGTGCCCATTATGAGGGGTTCCCACCATCCCTGTGCTGTGCCTATTATGAGGGGTTCCCACCATCCCTGTGCCCATAATGAGGGGTTCCCACCATCCCTGTGTCCATTATGAGGGGTTCCCACCATCCCTGTGCTGTGCCCATTATGAGGGGTTCCCACCATCCCTGGGCCCATAATGAGGGGCTCCCACCATCCCTGTGCCCATTATGAGGGGTTCCCACCATCCCTGTGCTGTGCCCATTATGAGGGGTTCCCACCATCGCTGTGCCCATTATGAGGGGTTCCCACCATCCCTGTGCTGTGCCCATTATGAGGGGTTCCCACCATCCCTGTGCCCATTATGAGGGGTTCCCACCATCCCTGTGCTGTGCCCATTATGAGGGGTTCCCACCATCCCTGTGTCCATTATGAGGGGTTCCCACCATCCCTGTGCCCATTATGAAGCACACTGCAGAGCTGGGAGGATTGTTCTGCCCGGAGTCCAGCAATGGATTTAGTCATTGTGGGGGGAGAGGTGAGAAATCATTTACTTTAATCTGTGTGCTTCACCCGGGGGGCACCTATTCCTGTGGGGGGGCCTGTTCTCGGGGGGTACTTATTGCTGTTAGGGGGCCTGTTCCCGGGGGGCTCTTATTGCTGTGGGGGTCTGTTCCCGGGGGGTACTTATTGCAGTTGGGGGGCCTGTTCCCGGGGGGTACTTATTGCAGTTGGGGGGCCTGTTCCCGGGGGGTACTTATTGCAGTTGGGGGGCCTGTTCCCGGGGGGTACTTATTGCTGTTAGGGGGCCTGTTCCCGGGGGGTACTTACTGCTGTGGGGGTCTGTTCCCGGGGGGTACTTATTGCAGTTGGGGGGCCTGTTCCCGGGGGGTACTTATTGCTGTTGGGGGGCCTGTTCCCGGGGGGTACTTATTGCTGTTGGGGGGCCTGTTCCCGGGGGGTACTTATTGCTGTGGGGGTCTGTTCCCGGGGGGTACTTATTGCTGTGGGGGTCTGTTCCCGGGGGGTACTTATTGCAGTTGGGGGGCCTGTTCCCGGGGGGTACTTATTGCTGTTGGGGGGCCTGTTCCCGGGGGGTACTTATTGCTGTGGGGGGGTCTGTTCCTGGGGGGTACTTATTGCTGTGGGGGGGCCTGTTCCCAGGGGTACTTATTGCTGTGGGGGGGCCTGTTTCCGGGGGGTACTTATTGCTGTGGGGGGGCCTGTTCCCGGGGGGTACTTATTGCTGTGACTGGGGGCTGTACGTAGGAGTGGCTGGTTGTCTCCCTGAACTCCCTGACACCGAGGACCTACCCCTAAAGAGTGCATTCTGCAGTTCCTCGCTCTCCGGAAGAGATGCCCACCAGCCTGACTACACAGACCATTCATGGAGATGGTGGAGATGGTGGTGGAGATGATGATGGTGGAGATTATGGTGGTGGTGGAGATGATGATGGTTGTGGGGATGGTGGTGGTGGAGATGGTGGTGGCAGAGATGGTGGTGGTGGAGATGATGGTGGTGGAGATTATGGTGGTGGTGGTGGAGATTATGGTGGTGGTGGTGGAGATTATGGTGGTGGAGATGGAGATTATGGTGGTGGAGATGATGGTGGTGGAGATTATGGTGGTGGTGGAGATGATGATGGTTGTGGGGATGGTGGTGGTGGAGATGGTGGTGGCAGAGATGGTGGTGGTGGAGATGATGGTGGTGGAGATTATGGTGGTGGTGGTGGAGATTATGGTGGTGGTGGTGGAGATTATGGTGGTGGTGGTGGTGGTGGTGGAGATGATGATGGTGGTGGGGATGGTGGTGGTGGAGATGGTGGTGGCAGAGATGGTGGTGGTGGAGATGGTGGTGGTGGAGATTATGGTGGTGGTGGAGATGGTGATGGTGGAGATGATGATGGTGGTGGAGATGGTGGTGGAGATGATGATGGTGGAGATTATGGTGATGGTGGTGGAGATTATGGTGGTGGAGATGATGGTGGTGGAGATTATGGTGGTGGTGGTGGTGGAGATGATGATGGTTGTGGGGATGGTGGTGGTGGAGATGGTGGTGGCAGAGACGGTGGTGGTGGAGATGATGGTGGTGGAGATTATGGTGATGGTGGAGATGGTGATGGTGGAGATGATGATGGTGGTGGAGATGGTGGTGGAGATGATGATGGTGGAGATTATGGTGATGGTGGTGGAGATTATGGTGGTGGAGATGATGGTGGTGGAGATTATGGTGGTGATGGTGGTGGAGATTATGGTGGTGGTGGTGGTGGAGATGATGATGGTTGTGGGGATGGTGGTGGTGGAGATGGTGGTGGCAGAGATGGTGGTGGTGGAGATGATGGTGGTGGAGATTATGGTGATGGTGGTGGAGATTATGGTGGTGGTGGTGGAGATTATGGTGGTGGTGGTGGTGGAGATGATGATGGTGGTGGGGATGGTGGTGGCGGAGATGGTGGTGGCAGAGATGGTGGTGGTGGAGATGGTGGTGGTGGAGATTATGGTGGTGGTGGAGATGGTGATGGTGGAGATGATGATGGTGGTGGAGATTATGGTGGTGGTGGAGATTATGGTGGTGGTGGAGATTATGGTGGTGGCGGAGATGGTGGTGGTGGCGGAGATGGTGGTGGAGATGATGGTGGTGGAGATAGTAGTGGTGGTGGAGATGGTAGTGGTGGTGGAGGAGATGGTGGTGGAGATGATGATGGTGGTGGTGGTGGAGGAGATGGTGGTGGTGGAGATGATGATGGTGGTGGTGGTGGCGGAGATAGTGGTGGAGATGGTAGTGGTGGTGACGGAGATGGTGATGATGGTGGAGATGTGGCGGAGATGGTGGTGGTGGAGATAGTAGTGGTGGCGGAGATGGTGGTGGAGATGATGGTGGTGGAGATAGTAGTGATTGCGGAGATGGTAGTGGTGGAGATGATGATGGTGGTGGTGGAGATAGTGGTGGAGATGGTAGTGCTTGTGACGGAGATGGTGGTGATGGAGATGGTGGTGGAGATGGTGATGGTGGTGGAGATGGTAGTGGTAATGGAGATGGTGGTGGAGATGGTAGTGGAGGTGGAGATGGTAGTGGAGATGGTGGTGGAGATGGTGATGGAGCTGATGATGGTAGTGGAGATGGAGATGGTGGTGGAGATGGTGATGAAGATGGTGGTGGTGGTGGAGATGGTAATGGAGATGGTGGTGGAGATGATGGTGGTGATAGAGATGATGGTGGTGGTGGTGGAGATGGTAGTGCTGGTGACGGAGATGGTGGTGGAGATGGTGGTGGAGATAAAGATGGTGATGGTGGTGGAGATGGTAGTGGTGGTGGAGATGGTGATGGAGATGGTGATGGTGGTGGAGATGGTGATGGAGCTGATGATGGTAGTGGAGATGGAGATGGTGGTGGAGATGGTGATGAAGATGGAGATGGTGGTGGTGGTGGAGATGGTAGTGGAGATAATGGTGGTGGTAGAGATGATGGTGGTGGTGGTGGAGATGG
Source organism: Staurois parvus (assembly GCF_062004578.1). NCBI lineage: Eukaryota > Metazoa > Chordata > Amphibia > Anura > Ranidae > Staurois > Staurois parvus. The sequence continues at coordinate 108,106 of NW_028319804.1, forward strand.
TGGTGGAGATGGTGATGGAGATGGTGGTGGAGATGGTGATGGAGATGGTAGTGGAGGTGGTGATGGAGATGGTGATGGAGATGATGATGGTAGTGGAGATGGTGGTGGAGATGGTGATGAACATGGAGATGATGGTGGTGGTGGAGATGGTGATGGTGATGGTGGTGGAGATGGTGATGGAGATGGTAGTGGTGGTGACGGAGATGGTGGTGGAGATGATGGTGGTGGTAGAGATGATGATGGTGATGGTGGTGGAGGTGGTGATGGTGGTAGAGATGATGGTGATGGTGGTGGAGATGGTGGTAGTGGTGGAGATGGTGATGGAGATGGTGGAGGTGGTGATGGTGGTGGAGATGGTGGTAGTGGTGGAGATGGTGATGGAGATGGTGGAGGTGGTGATGGTGGTGGAGATGATGGTGGTGGTAGAGATGATGGTGGAGATGGTGATGGAGATGGTGGAGGTGGTGATGGTGGTGGAGATGATGGTGGTGGTAGAGATGATGGTGGAGATGGTGATGGAGATGGTGATGGTGGTGGAGGAGTCATGGCGGAGGAGACAAGAAATCGATCCTCTGATCACCGGCTTACTGTTGGACTTTTTATGACCCTCGGGGACTGTTGTGGTGTATTGATCTCCGTTGTGTTGTCATGTGATCACTGTGGTATAGTCAGCTGATCATGTTGGGAATGTTCCTTCATGCGCCTCTATTGACCTGAATGGTGAAGTATCATTGGTCAGCCGGGTGTTTACTATATCATTTATAAAGGCGTCATTCGGGGTTTATATTTTATTGTTTTTACCTTTGGTATGTATTTTACACCCGAGGAGGGAGGGGGGGGAGCTTTGATACTCCTTACACTGATACTGTGTTGATAGCCCTGGAGGGCGGCTCTGTCGGGTGTTTGTTCGGTTTGGGGTATATGCCGGGTTAGAGCGCAGCACTTCCCTGGTTATGGAGGAATGTCTCCGTCTGTCTATGCAGCCCGTCAGTCCAGATACAGATCCAACATCACATTCTGACCACTGACCCCCTCCCGATATATATACAGACCCCTCCCCCTATATATATATGTATATACTGTACACCCCTCCCCCTCTATATATATATATACAGACCCCTCCCCCTATATATATATACAGACCCCTCCCCCTATATATATATATATATATATATATATATATACAGACCCCTCCCCCTATATATATTTGTATACAGACCCCTCCCCCTATATACAATGTATATACTGTACACCCCTCCCCCTATATATATATATATATATATATATATACAGACCCCTCCCCCTCTATATATATATACAGACCCCTCCCCCTATATACAATGTATATACTGTACACCCCTCCCCCTCTATACGCACCGATCAGCCGGAACATTCCAACCACTGACAGGTGAAGAACATTGATTACCTCCTTACAAGGACATCTGGAAGTGGGCGGGATATAATAGGTCAGGGAAGTGGGCGGGGTATAATAGGTCAGGGAAGTGGGCGGGATATATTAGGTCAGGGAAGTGGGCGGGATATATTAGGTCAGTGAAGTGGGCGGGATATAATAGGTCAGTGAAGTGGGCGGGATATAATAGGTCAGGGAAGTGGGCGGGATATATTAGGTCAGGGAAGTGGGCGGGATATATTAGGTCAGTGAAGTGGGCGGGGTATATTAGGTCAGGGAAGTGGGCGGGGTATATTAGGTCAGGGAAGTGGGCGGGGTATATTAGGTCAGGGAAGTGGGCGGGATATATTAGGCCAGGGAAGTGGGCGGGATATAATAGGTCAGTGAAGTGGGCGGGATATAATAGGTCAGTGAAGTGGGCGGGATATAATAGGTCAGGGAAGTGGGCGGGATATATTAGGTCAGTGAAGTGGGCGGGGTATATCAGGTCAGTGAAATGGGCGGGATATATGAGGCAGGAAGTGAACATGTTTTCCCTGAAGTTGCTGGCAGTTGGCTGTGTATGGGGCGGTGTAGCTGCAGAGCGGTCAGGGTGTCCATGCTGACTCGTGTCCTCAGCCAGAACCGCCTACAATGGGCACGTGACATCAGAACTGGGGATGGGGGGGATGGGAGGGGGGCAGGGTCAAAGTCCTCACATGACAGGTCCACAGTAATGGCAGTTAGTAATGAGGTTCCGGTCACACCGCAGAGGTGTCCGGGTGAGTGCCCGTTCTGTGGTGCGTTTCATGCATTGTGATTGGAGGAGCCCAATCAGTCCAATGGGCTGCAGCGGCGTCAGTCTACAAATCACACGGAAACACGTTTGCAGCACATGGGGGCGCCGTTATGAATGAGGTGTCACGTGACTGCACTGGTGTGAAGGAAGCCTGCGATTGGATACACTGACAGGCAGGAGAAACGCCAGAGTCTTCACATCCCTTCACACCGGTGACAACGCACAGGAAATGGTGAGCCATTGACTGGCACTGGACCATGGGTAGTGAATAGGGACAGGCTAGGTGAATGAATACATGGACATAGGGGAATAGGGACAGGCTAGGTGAATGAATACATGGACATAGGGGAATAGGGACAGGCTAGGTGAATGAATACATGGACATAGGGGAATAGGGACAGGCTAGGTGAATGAATACATGGACGTAGGGGAATAGGGACAGGCTAGGTGAATGAATACATGGACGTAGGGGAACAGGGACAGGCTAGGTGAATGAATACATGGACATAGGGGAATAGGGACAAGCTAGGTGAATAAATACATGGACATAGGGGAATAGGGACAAGCTAGGTGAATGAATACATGGACATAGGGGAATAGGGACAAGCTAGGTGAATGAATACATGGACATAGGGGAATAGGGACAGGCTAGGTGAATGAATACATGGACATAGGGGAATAGGGACAGGCTAGGTGAATGAATACATGGACATAGGGGAATAGGGACAGGCTAGGTGAATGAATACATGGACATAGGGGAATAGGGACAGGCTAGGTGAATGAATACATGGACATAGGGGAATAGGGACAGGCTAGGTGAATGAATACATGGACATAGGGGAATAGGACAAGCTAGGTGAATGAATACATGGACATAGGGGAATAGGGACAAGCTAGGTGAATGAATACATGGACATAGGAGAATAGGGACAAGCTAAGTGAATGAATACATGGACATAGGGGAATAGGGACAAGCTAGTGGAATGAATACGTGGACATAGGGGAATAAGGACAGGCTAGGTGAATGAATAGATGGACATAGGGGAATAGGGACAGGCTAGGTGAATTAATACATGGACGTAGGGGAATAGGGACAAACTAGATGAATGAATACATGGACGTAGGGGAAAAGGGACAGGCTAGGTGAATGAATACATGGACATAGGGGATAAGGACAAGCTAGGTGAATGAATACATGGACATAGGAGAATAGGGACAAGCTAGGTGAATGAATACATGGACATAGGGGAATAGGGACAAGCTAGGTGAATTAATACATGGACATAGGGGAATAGGGACAAGCTAGTGGAATGAATACATGGACATAGGGGAATAAGGACAGGCTAGGTGAATGAATAGATGGACATAGGGGAATAGGGACAGGCTAGGTGAATGAATACATGGACGTAGGGGAATAGGGACAAGCTAGGTGAATGAATACATGGACGTAGGGAAATAGGGACAAACTAGATGAATGAATACATGGACATAGGGGAATAGGGACAAGCTAGGTGAATGAATACATGGACATAGGGAAATAGGGACAAACTAGATGAATGAATACATGGACATAGGGGAATAGGGACAAGCTAGGTGAATGAATACATGGACGTAGGGGAATAGGGACAGGCTAGGTGAATGAATACATGGACGTAGGGGAACAGGGACAGGCTAGGTGAATGAATACATGGACATAGGGGAATAGGGACAAGCTAGGTGAATAAATACATGGACATAGGGGAATAGGGACAAGCTAGGTGAATGAATACATGGACATAGGGGAATAGGGACAAGCTAGGTGAATGAATACATGGACATAGGGGAATAGGGACAGGCTAGGTGAATGAATACATGGACATAGGGGAATAGGGACAGGCTAGGTGAATGAATACATGGACATAGGGGAATAGGGACAGGCTAGGTGAATGAATACATGGACATAGGGGAATAGGGACAGGCTAGGTGAATGAATACATGGACATAGGGGAATAGGGACAGGCTAGGTGAATGAATACATGGACATAGGGGAATAGGACAAGCTAGGTGAATGAATACATGGACATAGGGGAATAGGGACAAGCTAGGTGAATGAATACATGGACATAGGAGAATAGGGACAAGCTAAGTGAATGAATACATGGACATAGGGGAATAGGGACAAGCTAGTGGAATGAATACGTGGACATAGGGGAATAAGGACAGGCTAGGTGAATGAATAGATGGACATAGGGGAATAGGGACAGGCTAGGTGAATTAATACATGGACGTAGGGGAATAGGGACAAACTAGATGAATGAATACATGGACGTAGGGGAATAGGGACAGGCTAGGTGAATGAATACATGGACATAGGGGATAAGGACAAGCTAGGTGAATGAATACATGGACATAGGAGAATAGGGACAAGCTAGGTGAATGAATACATGGACATAGGGGAATAGGGACAAGCTAGGTGAATTAATACATGGACATAGGGGAATAGGGACAAGCTAGTGGAATGAATACATGGACATAGGGGAATAAGGACAGGCTACGTGAATGAATAGATGGACATAGGGGAATAGGGACAGGCTAGGTGAATGAATACATGGACGTAGGGGAATAGGGACAAGCTAGGTGAATGAATACATGGACGTAGGGAAATAGGGACAAACTAGATGAATGAATACATGGACATAGGGGAATAGGGACAAGCTAGGTGAATGAATACATGGACATAGGGAAATAGGGACATGTTTGGTGAATGAATACATGGACATAGGGGAATAGGACAAGCTTGGTGAATGAATACATGGACATAGGGGAATAAGGACAGGCTAGGTGAATGAATACATGGACATAGGAGAATAGGGACATGCTAGGTGAATGAATACATGGACATAGGGGAATAGGGACACATAGGGGTTATTTACTAAAGTGGGAGAGGGCAAACTTTGGTTCCGCTCTGCAGAGAAACCAATCAGCTTCCAAGTTTTAATGCTAAAGCTTCACTGAACAAGCTGAAGTTGGAAGCTGATTGGCTGCCATGCACAGCTGCCCCAGGTTTTGCACACTCTAGCTTTACTAAGTCATACAGAAAGGCTAGGTGAATGAATACATGGACATAGGGGAATAGGGACAGGCTAGGTGAATGAATACAGCAATGGGGGTCTCCTAGAGAATAAAGTGACAATGGCTCCGCAATGGGGGTCTCCTAGAGGATAAAGTGACAATGGCTCTGCAATGGGGGTCTCCTAGAGGATAAAGTGACAATGGCTCCGCAATGGGGGTCTCCTAGAGGATAAAGTGACAATGGCTCTGCAATGGGGGTCTCCTAGAGGATAAAGTGACAATGGCTCCGCAATGGGGGTCTCCTAGAGGATAAAGTGACAGTGGCTCTGCAATGGGGGTCTCCTGGAGGATAAAGTGACAGTGGTTCTGCAATGGGGGTCTCCTGGAGGATAAAGTGACAGTGGCTCTGCAATGGGAGTCTCCTGGAGGATAACGTGACAGTGGCTCTGCAATGGGGGTCTCCTAGAGGATAAAGTGACAGTGGCTCTGCAATGGGGGTCTCCTGGAGGATAAAGTGACAGTGGCTCTGCAATGGGGGTCTCCTAGAGGATAAAGTGACAGTGGCTCTGCAATGGGGGTCTCCTGGAGGATAAAGTGACAGTGGCTCTGCAATGGGGGTCTCCTAGAGGATAAAGTGACAGTGGCTCTGCAATGGGGGTCTCCTGGAGGATAAAGTGACAGTGGCTCTGCAATGGGGGTCTCCTGGAGGATAAAGTGACAATGGCTCTGCAATGGGGGTCTCCTGGAGGATAACGTGACAATGGTTCTGCAATGGGGGTCTCCTAGAGGATAAAGTGACAGTGGCTCTGCAATGGGGGTCTCCTAGAGGATAACGTGACAATGGTTCTGCAATGGGGGTCTCCTGGAGGATAAAGTGACAATGGCTCTGCAATGGGGGTCTCCTAGAGGATAAAGTGACAGTGGTTCTGCAATGGGGGTCTCCTAGAGGATAAAGTGACAGTGGCTCTGCAGTGGGGGTCTCCTAGAGGATAAAGTGACAGTGGCTCGGCAATGGGGGTCTCCTAGAGGATAAAGTGACAGTGGCTCTGCAATGGGGGTCTCCTGGAGGATAAAGTGACAATGGCTCTGCAATGGGGGTCTCCTGGAGGATAAAGTGACAATGGCTCTGCAATGGGGGTCTCCTGGAGGATAAAGTGACAATGGCTCTGCAATGGGGGTCTCCTGGAGGATAAAGTGACAATGGCTCTGCAATGGGGGTCTCCTGGAGGATAAAGTGACAGTGGCTCCGCAATGGGGGTCTCCTAGAGGATAAAGTGACAATGGCTTTGCAATGGGGGTCTCCTAGAGGATAAAGTGACAGTGGCTCTGCAATGGGGGTCTCCTAGTGGATAAAGTGACAGTGGCTCTGCAATGGGGGTCTCCTAGAGGATAAAGTGACAATGGCTCTGCAATGGGGGTCTCCTAGAGGATAAAGTGACAGTGGCTCCGCAATGGGGGTCTCCTAGAGGATAAAGTGACAGTGGCTCTGCAATGGGGGTCTCCTGGAGGATAAAGTGACAATGGCTCTGCAATGGGGGTCTCCTAGAGGATAAAGTGACAGTGGCTCTGCAGTGGTGGTTTCCTAGAGGATAAAGTGACAGTGGCTCTGCAATGGGGGTCTCCTAGAGGATAAAGTGACAATGGCTCTGCAATGGGGGTCTCCTAGAGGATAAAGTGACAGTGGCTCTGCAATGGGGGTCTCCTAGAGGATAAAGTGACAGTGGCTCTGCAATGGGGGTCTCCTAGAGGATAAAGTGACAATGGCTCTGCAATGGGGGTCTCCTAGAGGATAAAGTGACAATGGTTCTGCAATGGGGGTCTCCTAGAGGATAAAGTGACAATGGCTCTGCAATGGGGGTCTCCTAGAGGATAAAGTGACAGTGGCTCTGCAATGGGGGTCTCCTAGAGGATAAAGTGACAATGGCTCTGCAATGGGGGTCTCCTGGAGGATAAAGTGACAATGGCTCTGCAATGGGGGTCTCCTAGAGGATAAAGTGACAGTGGCTCTGTAATGGGGGTCTCCTAGAGGATAAAGTGACAGTGGCTCTGCAATGGTGGTTTCCTAGAGGATAAAGTGACAATGGCTCTGCAATGGGGGTCTCCTAGAGGATAAAGTGACAGTGGCTCTGTAATGGGGGTCTCCTAGAGGATAAAGTGACAATGGCTCTGCAATGGGGGTCTCCTAGAGGATAAAGTGACAGTGGCTCTGCAATGGGGGTCTCCTAGAGGATAAAGTGACAATGCCTCTGCAATGGGGGTCTCCTGGAGGATAAAGTGACAATGGCTCTGCAATGGGGGTCTCCTGGAGGATAAAGTGACAATGGCTCTGCAGTGGGGGTCTCCTAGAGGATAAAGTGACAATGGCTCTGCAGTGGGGGTCTCCTAGAGGATAGAGTGACAATGGCTCTGCAATGGGGGTCTCCTAGAGGATAGAGTGACAATGGCTCTGCAATGGGGGTCTCCTACAGGATAAAGTGACAATAGCTCTGCAATGGGGGTCTCCTAGAGGATAGAGTGACAATGGCTCCGCAATGGGGGTCTCCTAGAGGATAGAGTGACAGTGGCTCCGCAATGGGGGTCTCCTAGAGGATAGAGTGACAGTGGCTCCGCAATGGGGGTCTCCTGGAGGATAAAGTGACAGTGGCTCCGCAGTGGGGGTCTCCTAGAGGATAAAGTGACAGTGGCTCCGCAGTGGGGGTCTCCTAGAGGATAAAGTGACAGTGGCTCCGCAGTGGGGGTCTCCTAGAGGATAAAGTGACAGTGGCTCCGCAGTGGGGGTCTCCTAGAGGATAAAGTGACAGTGGCTCTGCAATGGGGGTCTCCTAGAGGATAAAGTGACAGTGGCTCTGCAGTGGGGGTCTCCTAGAGGATAAAGTGACAGTGGTTCTGCGATGGGGGTCTCCTAGAGGATAAGGTGACAGTGGCTCTGCGATGGGGGTCTCCTAGAGGATAAGGTGACAGTGGCTCTGCGATGGGGGTCTCCTAGAGGATAAGGTGACAGTGGCTCTGCAGTGGGGGTCTCCTAGAGGATAAGGTGACAGTGGCTCTGCAATGGGGGTCTCCTAGAGGATAAGGTGACAGTGGCTCTGCGATGGGGGTCTCCTAGAGGATAAGGTGACAGTGGCTCTGCGATGGGGGTCTCCTAGAGGATAAAGTGACAGTGGCTCTGCAATGGGGGTCTCCTTGAGAATAACGTGACAATGGCTCTGCAATGGGGGTCTCCTAGAGGATAAAGTGACAGTGGCTCTGCAGTGGGGGTCTCCTAGAGGATAAAGTGACAGTGGCTCTGCAATGGGGGTCTCCTAGAGGATAAAGTGACAGTGGCTCTGCAGTGGGGGTCTCCTAGAGGATAAAGTGACAGTGGCTCTGCAATGGGGGTCTCCTAGAGGATAGAGTGACAGTGGCTCTGCAATGGGGGTCTCCTAGAGGATATAGTGACAGTGGCTCTGCAATGGGGGTCTCCTAGAGGATAAAGTGACAATGGCTCTGCAATGGGGGTTTCCTAGAGGATAAAGTGACAATGGCTCTGCAGTGGGGGTCTCCTAGAGGATAAAGTGACAGTGGCTCTGCAGTGGGGGTCTCCTAGAGGATAAAGTGACAGTGGCTCTGCAGTGGGGGTCTCCTAGAGGATAAAGTGACAGTGGCTCTGCAGTGGGGGTCTCCTAGAGGATAAAGTGACAGTGGCTCTGCAGTGGGGGTCTCCTAGAGGATAAAGTGACAGTGGCTCTGCAGTGGGGGTCTCCTAGAGGATAAAGTGACAGTGGCTCTGCAATGGGGGTCTCCTAGAGGATAGAGTGACAATGGCTCTGCAATGGGGGTCTCCTGGAGAATAAAATGACAGTGGCTCTGCAATGGGGGTCTCCTTGAGGATAAAGTGACAATGGCTCTGCAATGGGGGTCTCCTGGAGAATAAAGTGACAGTGGCTCTGCAATGGGGGTCTCCTTGAGGATAAAGTGACAATGGCTCTGCAATGGGGGTCTCCTGGAGAATAAAGTGACAGTGGCTCTGCAATGGGGGTCTCCTAGAGGATAACGTGACAATGGCTCTGCAGTGGGGGTCTCCTAGAGGATAAAGTGACAATGGCTCTGCAGTGGGGGTCTCCTAGAGGATAAAGTGACAGTGGCTCTGCAGTGGGGGTCTCCTTGAGGATAACGTGACAATGGCTCTGCAATGGGGGTCTCCTAGAGGATAAAGTGACAGTGGCTCTGCGATGGGGGTCTCCTAGAGGATAAGGTGACAGTGGCTCTGCGATGGGGGTCTCCTAGAGGATAAAGTGACAGTGGCTCTGCAATGGGGGTCTCCTTGAGGATAAAGTGACAATGGCTCTGCAATGGGGGTCTCCTGGAGAATAAAGTGACAGTGGCTCTGCAATGGGGGTCTCCTAGAGGATAACGTGACAATGGCTCTGCAGTGGGGGTCTCCTAGAGGATAAAGTGACAATGGCTCTGCAGTGGGGGTCTCCTAGAGGATAAAGTGACAGTGGCTCTGCAGTGGGGGTCTCCTTGAGGATAACGTGACAATGGCTCTGCAATGGGGGTCTCCTAGAGGATAAAGTGACAGTGGCTCTGCGATGGGGGTCTCCTAGAGGATAAGGTGACAGTGGCTCTGCGATGGGGGTCTCCTAGAGGATAAAGTGACAGTGGCTCTGCAATGGGGGTCTCCTTGAGGATAAAGTGACAATGGCTCTGCAATGGGGGTCTCCTGGAGAATAAAGTGACAGTGGCTCTGCAATGGGGGTCTCCTTGAGGATAAAGTGACAATGGCTCTGCAGTGGGGGTCTCCTGGAGCATAAAGTGACAGTGGCTCTGCAGTGGGGGTCTCCTAGAGGATAAAGTGACAGTGGCTCTGCAATGGGGGTCTCCTAGAGGATAAAGTGACAGTGGCTCTGCAGTGGGGGTCTCCTAGAGGATAAAGTGACAGTGGCTCTGCAATGGGGGTCTCCTAGAGGATAAAGTGACAGTGGCTCTGCAATGGGGGTCTCCTAGAGGATAAAGTGACAGTGGCTCTGCAGTGGGGGTCTCCTAGAGGATAAAGTGACCTCTGCTCTTGGTTGACAGTCCCGCAGATATCACGGGGAACTACTGCCCAGGAAGTATGTATCTGCAGAGGGGTCAGGGAGGTGGAGGAGGTTGTAAAAGGATAGAAGTTCATTTATCCTATAAAAGTTTCCATCTGGAATCCACACATTGCAGTAAGTTGGATGGAAACTTCAGAATAGGATGGAACAATCTAGAAAGGTGTGAAGGTGAAGCAGAGCAAAGTGGAAGCACCCCATGGAGGGCGGAGCCTGGCCACATGATGAATTGACTAGTAAGTTCTGTGAGATTGGACTAGACAGTTCACCTCGGGGGGCCATGTCACCTCAGGGGCCAGTTTGCCTGGAGGGCCAGTTGTCTGAGCTCCACCTGTTCTTTGTCTGGATCTCTCCAGCTTGGAACATGGACTGTTCCCCGAGTGTTTCATTGCCCATTATCCATGTGACTGAACATGTCTAGACGGCCAATATGAGACTTTCTGGGATTGTGCGTTACTCTGTTCCCCAAGGCAGCGTAAATGATTGTTTGTAACAGCATTGTACGTATTAGAAATGTGAAATGTGTGTCTGTACATCGTGCGCAGCACCAGCCTGGAGTACTATGGGCACACTGCGCTCATTTATTGTTAACTCTTCACACAGCTGAAGAATGTCAATCTGCTTGTTCAACTGGCTGAGACAATGTGCTAAGCTGGGGCACTGACTGCTAGACCCTGGCACCTAGGGCATGTGCCCCAGGTCTCCTACTGAGTGCCCTAGGTCCTAACCCTAACCCCAGGTCTCCTACTGAGTGCCCCAGGACCTAACCCTAACCCCAGGTCTCCTACTGAGTGCCCTAGGTCCTAACCCTAACCCCAGGTCTCCTACTGAGTGCCCTAGGTCCTAACCCTAACCCCAGGTCTCCTACTGAGTGCCCTAGGTCCTAACCCTAACCCCAGGTCTCCTACTGAGTGCCCTAGGTCCTAACCCTAACCCCAGGTCTCCTATTGAGTGCCCTAAGTCCTAACCCTAACCCCAGGTCTCCTACTGAGTGCCCTAGGTCCTAACCCAAACCCCAGGTCTCCTACTGAGTGCCCCAGGTCCTAACTCCAGGTCTCCTACTGAGCTCCCCAGGTCCTAACTTCAGGTCTCCTACTGAGTGCCCCAGGTCCTAACCCTAACCCTAGGTCTCCTACTGAGTGCCCCAGGTCCTAACCCTAACCCCAGGTCTCCTACTGAGTGCCCTAGATCCTAACCCTAACCCCAGGTCTCCTACTGAGTGCCCCAGGTCCTAACCCTAGGTCTCCTACTGAGTGCCCCAGGTCCTAACCCTAACCCCAGGTCTCCTACTGAGTGCCCCAGGTCCTAACCCTAACCCTAGGTCTCCTACTGAGTGCCCCTGGTCCTAACCCTAACCCCAGGTCTCCTACTGAGTGCCCTAGCTCCTAACCCTAACCCCAGGTCTCCTACTGAGCTCCCCAGGTCCTAACCCCAGGTCTCCTACCTTAGTGCCCTAGGTCCTAACCCTAACCCCAGGTCTCCTACTGAGTGCCCCAGGTCCTAACCCTAACCCCAGATCTCCTACTGAGTGCCCTAGGTCCTAACCCTAACCCCAGGTCTCCTACTGAGTGCCCTAGGTCCTAACCCTAACCCCAGGTCTCCTACTGAGTGCCCCAGGTCCTAACCCTAACCCTAGGTCTCCTACTGAGTGCCCCAGGTCCTAACCCTAACCCCAGGTCTCCTACTGAGTGCCCTAGGTCCTAACCCCAGATCTCCTACTGAGTGCCCCAGGTCCTAACCCAAACCCCAGGTCTCCTACTGAGTGCCCCAGGTCCTAACCCTAACGCCAGGTCTCCTACTGAGTGCCCCAGGTCCTAACCCTAACCCCAGGTCTCCTACTGAGTGCCCCAGGTCCTAACCCTAACCCCAGGTCTCCTACTGAGTGCCCTAGGTCCTAACCCTAACCCCAGGTCTCCTACTGAGTGCCTCAGGTCCTAACCCAAACCCCAGGTCTCCTACTGTGTGCCCCAGGTCCTAACCCTAACCCCAGGTCTCCTACTGAGTGCCCCAGGTCCTAAACCTAATCCTAGGTCTCCTACTGAGTGCCCCAGGGCCTAACCCAAACCCCAGGTCTCCTACTGAGTGCCCCAGGTCCTAACCCCAAGACTCCTACTTGAGCGCCCCAGGTCCTAACCCTAATCCTAAGTCTCCTACTGAATGCTGCAGGTCTTAACCCTAACACCAGGTCTCTTACTGAGTGCCTCAGGTCCTAACCCTAACCCCAGGTCTCCTACTGAGTGCCCCAGGTCCTAACCCTAATCCTAGGTCTCCTACTGAGTGCCCCAGGTCCTAACCCCAAGACTCCTACTGAGTGCCCCAGGTCCTAACCCTAATCCTAGGTCTCCTACTGAGTGCCCCAGGTCCTAACCCTAGGTCTCCTGCTGAGTGCCTTAAGTCCTAACCCTAATCTCAAGTCTCCTACTGAATGCCTCCTAAACCCTAACCCCAGGTCTCCTACTGAGTGCCACAGGTCCTAACCCTAACCCCAGGTCTCCTACTGAGTGCCCTAGGTCCTAACCCTAACCCCAGGTCTCCTACTGAGTGCCCCAGGTCCTAAACCTAATCCTAAGTCTCCTACTGAATGCTGCAGGTCTTAACCCTAACACCAGGTCTCCTACTGCATGCCCAAGGTCCTAAACCCAACGCCAGGTCTCTTACTGAGTGCCTCAGGTCCTAACCCTAACCCCAGGTCTCCTACTGAGTGCCCCAGGTCCTAACCCTAATCCTAGGTCTCCTACTGAGTGCCCCAGGTCCTAACCCCAAGACTCCTACTGAGTGCCCCAGGTCCTAACCCTAATCCTAGGTCTCCTACTGAGTGCCCCAGGTCCTAACCCTAGGTCTCCTGCTGAGTGCCTTAAGTCCTAACCCTAATCTCAAGTCTCCTACTGAATGCCTCCTAAACCCTAACCCCAGGTCTCCTACTGAGTGCCACAGGTCCTAACCCTAACCCCAGGTCTCCTACTGAGTGCCCTAGGTCCTAACCCTAACCCCAGGTCTCCTACTGAGTGCCTCAGGTCCTATCCCTAACCCTAGGTCTCCTACTGAGTGCCCTAGGTCCTAACCTTAACCCCAGGTCTCTTACTGAGTGCCCCAGGTCATAACCACAAGACTCCTCCTACTGAGTGCCCTAGGTCCTAACCCTAACCCTAGGTCTCCTACTGAGTGCCCTAGGTCCTAACCTTAACCCCAGGTCTCTAACTGAGTGCCCCAGGTCCTAACCCTAATCCTAAGTCTCCTACTGAGTGCCCCAGGTTCTAACCCTAACCCCAGGTCTCCTACTGAGTGCCCCAGGTCCTAACCCTAACCCCAGGTCTCCTACTGAGTGCCCCAGGTCCTAACCCTAACCCCAGGTCTTCTACTCAGTGCTCCAGGTCCTAACCCTAACACCAGGTCTCCTACTGAGTGCCCCAGGTCCTAACCCTAACCCCAGGTCTCCTACTCAGTGCTCCAGGTCCTAACCCTAACCTCAGGTCTCCTACGGAGTGCCCCAGGTCCTAACCCTAACCCTAGGTCTCCTACTGAGTGCCCTAGGTCATAACCCCAGGTCTCCTACTGAGTGCCCTAGGTCCTAACCTTAACCCTAGGTCTCCTACTGAGTGCCCTAGGTCCTAACCTTAACCCCAGGTCTCTTACTGAGTGCCCCAGGTCATAACCACAAGACTCCTCCTACTGAGTGCCCCAGGTCCTAACCCTAACCCTAGGTCTCCTACTGAGTGCCCCAGGTCCTAACCCTAATCCTAAGTCTCCTACTGAGTGCCCCAGGTCATAACCACAAGACTCCTCCTACTGAGTGCCCCAGGTCCTAACCCTAACCCTAGGTCTCCTACTGAGTGCCCTAGGTCCTAACCCCAGGTCTCCTACTGAGTGCCCTAGGTCCTAACCCCAGGTCTCCTACTGAGTGCCCTAGGTCCTAACCTTAACCCTAGGTCTCCTACTGAGTGCCCCAGGTCCTAACCCTAACCCCAGGTCTCCTACTGAGTGCCCCAGGTCCTAACCCTAACCCCAGGTCTCCTACTGAGTGCCCCAGGTCCTAACCCTAACCCCAGGTCTCCTACTGAGTGCCCCAGGTCCTAACCCTAACCCCAGGTCTCCTACTGAGTGCCCCAGGTCCTAACCCTAACCCCAGGTCTCCTACTGAGTGCCCCAGGTCCTAACCCTAACCCCAGGTCTCCTACTGAGTTCTGGCAGAGTGGTTTGAAACTGTCAAAAGGAAGGGGTAAGCTGTGGTGGTTGGGGGGGGGGGAGTCAGAGTGTCTTGTAATTTTCATTCCACAAAAAAATTTATTATAAATACACTGTAATAACTCCAGTTGCCCTTTTGATGGTTTGGTGGCCTATTATCAGCTCTGTTTCGGAATGATTGAAAGTGTGAAATGAGGTGAAAACTGGACAGAAATAATGAAATCTTCTTCTGTTGGGTTCAGATTTACAAGGGAGAGTCTTCCAGGTGAGGATTAGATGGCAGGGAAAGTCCAAAGTTTTAATGACAGCAGATTTGTGTGTTTATTCCTGTTCAGTACCAAGGGCCACAATCAGGACTTCACATGATGTCTGCCAGGGACCAACCTCCAGGGCTTCTCGGTGCACCAATGTAGTGACCTCTGTCCATGTGGCTTCTTATCAGCCATTTCCAATGTAGTCCATGGATAAGATTGTCACCCATGGAGTTCAATGTATGATCACTCCACGTGATCCATGGAGTTCAATGTACGACCCCCCCACGTGATCCATGGAGTTCAATGTACAACCCCTCCTCGTGATCCATGGAGTTCAATGTACAATCCCTCCTCGTGATCCATGGAGTTCAATGTACAATCCCTCCTTGTGATCCAGGGAGTTCAATGTACAATCCCTCCTTGTGATCCAGGGAGTTCAATGCACGATCCTTCGTTGTGATCCAGGGAGTTCAATGTACGACCCCTCCACGAGATCCATGGAGTTCAATGTACGACCCCTCCATGTGATCCATGGAGTTCAATGTACGATCCCTCCACGTGATCCATGGAGTTCAATGTACTATCCCTCCTCGTGATCTATGGAGTTCAATGTACAATCCCTCCTCGTGATCCATGGAGTTCAATGTACAATCCCTCCTTGTGATCCATGAAGTTCAATGTACAATCCCTCCTCGTGATCCATGGAGTTCAATGTACAACCCCTCCACGTGATCCATGGAGTTCAATGTACAATCCCTCCATGTGATCCATGGAGTTCAATGTATAATCCCTCCTTGTGATCCATGAAGTTCGGTGTATGATCCCTCCACGTGCTCCGTGGAATCCAATGTATGACCCCTCCATGTGATCCAGGAAATTCAATGCGCTATCCCTACATGTAATCCATGGAGTTCAGACTACGATCCCTCTACGTGATCCCCTCATTGTGATCCATGGAGTTCAATGCATGATCCCTCCATGTGATCGATGGAGTTCAATGCACGATCCTTCGTTGTGATCCAGAGAGTTCAATGCATGATCCCTCCATGTGATCCATGGAGTTCAATGCACGATCCTTCGTTGTGATCCAGGGAGTTCAATGCATGATCCCTCCATGTGATCCCTGGAGTTCAATGCACGATCCTTCGTTGTGATCCAGGGAGTTCAATGCATGATCCCTCCATGTGATCCATGGAGTTCAATGCACGATCCTTCGTTGTAATCCAGAGAGTTCAATGCACGATCCCTCCATGTGATCCATGGAGTTCAATGCACGATCCTTCGTTGTGATCCAGGGAGTTCAATGCATGATCCCTCCATGTGATCCATGGAGTTCAATGCACGATCCTTCGTTGTAATCCAGAGAGTTCAATGCACGATCCCTCCATGTGATCCAGGGAGTTCAATGCACGATCCTTCGTTGTGATCCAGGGAGTTCAATGCACGATCCCTCCATGTGATCCATGGAGTTCAATGCACGATCCTTCGTTGTGATCCAGGGAGTTCAATGCATGATCCCTCCATATGATCCAGGGAGTTCAATGCACAATCCTTCGTTCTGATCCATGGAGTTCAATGCATGATCCTTCGTTGTGATTCAGGGAGTTCAATGCACAATCCTTCGTTGTGATCCAGAGAGTTCAATGAACGATCCTTCGTTGTGATCCAGGGAGTTCAATGCACGATCCTTCGTTGTGATCCAGAGAGTTCAATGCACGATCCTTCGTTGTGATCCAGGGAGTTCAATGCACGATCCTTCGTTGTGATCCAGGGAGTTCAATGCACGATCCCTCCATGTGATCCAGGGAGTTCAATGCACGATCCTTCGTTGTGATCCAGGGAGTTCAATGCACGATCCCTCCATGTGTTCCAGGGAGTTCAATGCACGATCCTTCGTTGTGATTCAGGGAGTTCAATGCACGATCCTTTGTTGTGATACAGGGAGTTCAATGCACGATCCTTCGTTGTGATCCAGGGAGTTCAATGCATGATCCTTTGTTGTGATCCAGGGAGTTCAATGCACGATCCTTCATTGTGATCCAGGGAGTTCAATGCACGTCCCCTCCATGTGATCCAGGGAGTTCAATGCACGACCCCTCCATGTGATCCAGGGAGTTCAATGCACGATCCCTCCATGTGATCCAGGGAGTTCAATGCACGACCCCTCCATGTGATCCAGGGAGTTCAATGCACGATCCCTCCATGTGATCCAGGGAGTTCAATGCACGATCCTTCGTTGTGATCCAGGGAGTTCAATGCATGATCCCTCCATGTGATCCATGGAGTTCAATGCACGATCCTTCGTTGTAATCCAGAGAGTTCAATGCACGATCCCTCCATGTGATCCAGGGAGTTCAATGCACGATCCTTCGTTGTGATCCAGGGAGTTCAATGCACGATCCCTCCATGTGATCCATGGAGTTCAATGCACGATCCTTTGTTGTGATCCAGGGAGTTCAATGCATGATCCCTCCATATGATCCAGGGAGTTCAATGCACAATCCTTCGTTCTGATCCATGGAGTTCAATGCATGATCCTTCGTTGTGATTCAGGGAGTTCAATGCACAATCCTTTGTTGTGATCCATTGAGTTCAATGCACAATCCTTCGTTGTGATCCAGAGAGTTCAATGAACGATCCTTCGTTGTGATCCAGGGAGTTCAATGCACGATCCTTCGTTGTGATCCAGGGAGTTCAATGCACGATCCTTCGTTGTGATCCAGGGAGTTCAATGCATGATCCTTCGTTGTGATCCAGGGAGTTCAATGCACGATCCTTTGTTGTGATCCAGGGAGTTCAATGCACGATCCTTCGTTGTGATCCAGGGAGTTCAATGCACGATCCTTCGTTGTGATCCAGGGAGTTCAATGCTCGATCCTTCGTTGTGATCCAGGGAGTTCAATGCATGATCCTTCGTTGTGATCCAGGGAGTTCAATGCTCAATCCCTCCATGTGATCCAGGGAGTTCAATGCACGATCCTTCGTTGTGATTCAGGGAGTTCAATGCATGATCCTTCGTTGTGATCCAGGGAGTTCAATGCACGACCCCTCCATGTGATCCAGGGAGTTCAATGCACGATCCTTCGTTGTGATCCAGGGAGTTCAATGCACGACCCCTCCATGTGATCCAGGGAGTTCAATGCACGACCCCTCAATGTGATCCAGGGAGTTCAATGCATGATCCTTTGTTGTGATCCAGGGAGTTCAATGCATGATCCTTTGTTGTGATCCAGGGAGTTCAATGCTCGATCCTTCCATGTTTTTCCAGGTCATGAATTCAGATTGGGTACAAAGGGACTGCCTGTGAAAAGCATCTGGCATCATATTTTTGGGCCTGGAAGTGGGAAGATCCGAAATGAAGAGCAGACTTGTCCCCTTTGATGAATGTCTGGTACATCCTGGATGAAATGAGGCCCCACAGACAGTAACCTTCCCTCCAGACTACAGAACAGAAGTCAGTGACCAGTTGGGGAAGTCATGATGGCGGCTTCTATTTAGTGGGAACGGTGGGAGCAGGAATTGGAGGAGGAGGAATTGGAGGAGGAGGAATTGTAGGAGGAGGAATTGTAGGAGCAGGAATTGTAGGAGGAGGAATTGGAGGAGCAGGAATTGGAGGAGCAGGAATTGGAGGAGGAGGAATTGTAGGAGCAGGAATTGTAGGAGGAGGAATTGGAGGAGCAGGAATTGGAGGAGCAGGAATTGGAGGAGGAGGAATTGTAGGAGCAGGAATTGTAGGAGGAGGAATTGGAGGAGCAGGAATTGGAGGAGCACGAATTGGAGGAGGAGGAATTGGAGGAGGAGGAATTGGAGGAGCAGGAATTGGAGGAGCAGGAATTGGAGGAGGAGGAATTGGAGGAGCAGGAATTGTAGGAGGAGGAATTGGAGGAGCAGGAATTGGAGGAGCAGGAATTGGAGGAGGAGGAATTGTAGGAGGAGGAATTGGAGGAGCAGGAATTGGAGGAGCAGGAATTGGAGGAGCAGGAATTGGAGGAGGAGGAATTGTAGGAGCAGGAATTGGAGGAGGAGGAATTGGAGGAGCAGGAATTGGAGGAGCAGGAATTGGAGGAGGAGGAATTGTAGGAGCAGGAATTGTAGGAGGAGGAATTGGAGGAGCAGGAATTGGAGGAGCAGGAATTGTAGGAGGAGGAATTGTAGGAGCAGGAATTGGAGGAGCAGGAATTGGAGGAGCAGGAATTGGAGGAGGAGGAATTGGAGGAGCAGGAATTGGAGGAGCAGGAATTGGAGGAGGAGGAATTGTAGGAGCAGGAATTGGAGGAGCAGGAATTGTAGGAGGAGGAATTGGAGGAGCAGGAATTGGAGGAGCAGGAATTGGAGGAGGAGGAATTGTAGGAGCAGGAATTGGAGGAGCAGGAATTGGAGGAGGAGGAATTGTAGGAGCAGGAATTGTAGGAGGAGGAATTGGAGGAGCAGGAATTGGAGGAGCAGGAATTGTTGTGCCTGTGTCGGGGAAGGAATGTCAGATCCCCGCTGTTCTCCAGTCATGCTCTTTAATTAGTACAAAGTACTTACTGGAGGGCACATGTGCAGCCGGCCGTGTTCTCAGTAATTAGAGGACATCAACCTTGGGGCACATGTGCACACTCAGCCAGGAGTCGCCCGTTCACCCGTCCTCCTCACCCCATCCTCCCCGTCTGGATGATTTTATGTTCCTTTCACATAAAACTCCTAAAAGAAAAAACAAAATGTCTCATTATAGACTTTTCCCATAATCCCCCGGGATGTTGCATGGAGCGCATACACCAATCTTGGTGATCAAGGCCCAGAAGTGAGATGTGGAGGGAATGGTATCAGCCAATGTATCACAAATATGTCACAGTGTAGACACTTATCTTACCAGAGTAACTGGAGGAAACCGCATACAAACTCCATGCAGATAGAGTCCTGGGTGGGATTTGAACTGAGAGCCCCAGTGCTGACCAATGAGCCGCCACTTTTAAAAGCCTACAGCTGATTCCTGCTGAGGAAGACGCATGCGATGTTGATTTCTTTGTCTTCATTGGACGCTTGTTTCCTTTAAGGAACCCATGACGGTTTAAGGACAGAGATTTGCTGCCTGCCCTTCCCCCAACTCGCTCTCAGTCATAGAATTGCCAAACTTTGGATGCTTTATGGACCTGAACTGATCTGTCGTATGCAATCCATCTATATGTTAGGTAAGAGGAATTGGAATTTTCCTCTTCATATCATTCTCAGATCTTCACCAGAGGCAAGCGAGATATCCATCTTCTGTTTACCAATCACAAACCAGATTCCTGGCACAGAACATGATTCTCCGCAGGCTCTGTACTCTGCAAACCTGCCTAGATTTACATATATTACCTGCTCCCCCCTCCCCCTCATCAACATCCTAATCAAATGATTACATAAAACCTTTTCATTCTCTTTACACACCTTATTTTACACCTTGTGGGCCTCTGTGCTTCTCTATGCAATGCAGGTGGGTCATGGCAGGTGGGAGGGGCCAGCAGGGTGCTGTACATGGCTTCCTGAAAACATTACAGCACCCTACCTCAGTAATCTTCTCAAGAGTCCCCAGTCTTGGTGCAAGCAGTGGGAGGAGTTATGCATATATCAAAATGCCTTAATGGGTGGGTGTCAGACCTCTCCCGTCTGCAGAGAATGGTCAGATGTCCCCATGTTCCCTGTACGGAGGCCTCTCCCATCTGCAGAGAAGGATGGTCAGATGTCCCAATGTTCCCCATAGGGGGACGTCTCACATCTACAGAGAAGGATGGTCAGATGTCCCCATGTTCCCTGTACGGAGGCCTCTCACATCTGCAGAGAAGGATGGTCAGATGTCCCCATGTTCCCTGTACGGAGGCCTCTCCCATCTGCAGAGAAGGATGGTCAGATGTCCCAATGTTCCCCATAGGGGGACGTCTCACATCTACAGAGAAGGATGGTCAGATGTTCCCTGTAGAGAGACGTCTCCCATCTGCAGAGAAGGATGGTCAGATGTCCCCATGTTCCCTGTAGAGAGACGTCTCCCATCTGCAGAGAAGGATGGTCAGATGTCCCCATGTTCCCTGTACGGAGGCCTCTCACATCTGCAGAGAAGGATGGTCAGATGTCCCCATGTTCCCTGTACGGAGGCGTCTCCCATCTGCAGAGAGGGATGGTCAGATGTCCCAATATTCCCCATAGGGGGACGTCTCACATCTACAGAGAGGGATGGTCAGATGTCCCCATGTTCCCCATAGGGGGACGTCT